>NC_046166.1:63108323-63300823 GCF_011064425.1 Rattus rattus | reverse complement strand
ATCTCTTCATCTTTAGAAGTCAGGCTAGATTCCAAGCTGCTTACTAACTCTGAAAATCTTGTCAACTGCGGGACATGTCGTCTGGTGTCCCACACTGCGATATGCACAGCTCTGTGGTGACAGCAGTGCTCCCCAAGCTGCTAGCTGTAAAGGCTGCCCCTAGCTGTGTACATGTGAGGCACAAGGGCACCCAAGTCACAGCTTGTGGTACCACCAGGGAGCGGGCAGTATCAGGGGCAGGTGAGTTCTAGACTAGGCTGGACCCAGGGCTTCCTTCAGCCAGGTGGGGCCTGTGCATGCCAAACCTCCCCATTCTCCCTCATGTCCTGTGTCTCCTGAAGCGTGCTGTCTGGCCCCATTGGGTGTGGGGCTCATCTATCAATCACGTCCTGTCCCCTTTCTTTCTGCCTCTGACCTCATCCTGACTACTCATTCTCTTGTACTTCCTGTTCTCCACTGTGTCCACCTGGCCAAGTGTACAGAACTGTCAGATTTCACACGTGCATGTCACAGAGGACTCCTAGACCCCCCCCACCCCCCTTCATGGCTGTCTCCATGGGCATCCATTGCGTGTGCATGGCGTGTTGTCTGCGTTGCCTTGTGGCCGCTGCTGATGCGTATGCTTCACCCACTCTTCAGATCCAGAGGGTTCCAGAACAGTGATCCACAGCTATGGGGATTGTAGCTGGCCTCTAGGAACCTGGTTGGAACCCTATGGGGAGCCCTTATGTAAGCCAGCTCCTCCTTCACAGAAGGACAAAGGGAAGCTGAGAACATCTGTAAGCTTTGAGAAGTGCATGTGACTAAACACTGGATCTTTGATGTGGGCAATGGGCTTCTTGATATTGCCCATGCTGTCAATTGAGTTAAATCCACTGATTGTTTTCATGCCTTTAAATTAACTTAACGTTCATGGAACTGTCAGACTCGTAGAGTTTCTTGGGTCTGAAGAAGGACTGTTGTCTCCAATCAGACCGGAAGACTTTTAACACTCAGCAGGCCCCAATCCACAAGTGGGACCAAGTCTCTGTGTGTTCTGTGTCTGCGGTAAGGCTCTGTGGCAGTTGGCCAGACCGTTTGGCTAATCTATTTCCAAGCATCAGCTGTGTGTTAGGTGCCTTTCTAGGAGGGGAGTGAAGCCAGTTCTCAGACAAGACAAGAAAACAAAATTCTGCCTCTGTGAAAAAAAAATCCTCTGTGGTGATAGCCCATGAATAACATGCGTGAGAATGTATAGTGTGTTCTATGGAATATGGGAGTCGATGGGCCAGAATAAGGGGACTTGTGGGGTTAAGTAGCGTAGTAGGCTGGCTGTATTTGAACAAAGGCACAAAGATGAGGGAATGGGCCACATGTTATCAGGAGGGAAAGAACATTCCAGAAGGGTGGCGTGCCTGGTGGGTTCACAAATAGTGAGGAATGGAGGAGCTAGGTGATAGGGACAGAAAAGACAGAGGCCTAAGAGACATCAGGAAGCAGCCATAAGAGTATCAGAAGAACCTTGGGTTCTGTGTGGTGGGGTTTGAGCAAAAGAACATCATCTTCAAAGGTTCCTTCTCCCTGCTTTGCTGAGTTGCTTCTGAACATCTGGCTTCCCTGTGCAGCACACTGAGCCTCACGCACTAAAAGCCCACAGATCTCCAGATGAGCCTAGGCCCTGAAGCCTGCGGGCATGTGGCCCTCAACGGGGGCAAATCCCATACACTGAGCCTTGGCCTGATCCTTTTTGCTTCCAAGGCGTCAGGATTGGCTTATATGTGGTTGTCCCGCCCTCATCCCTGTCGCAGGAGACTATCTCACACCTGATGTCCTTCTGGTCAGAAATGAAAGGGTGCAAGGGATCTGGAGAGCAGGGAGGAAGAGGTACCGGCCCCCCGCGCCGTCTCTGTGTGTCCTCTCACAAGGCCTCAGAGGTTGTCACCATCACCTCAGTTTCTGAGAGATTTGCCTCATTCCTCTTCCTGTCTCTATCTGAAGCACAGGGACTCAGGGCAGTGCCTGCAGAATAGGAGAGGGTAAGGGGAGGAAAGTGGGGGTCCTTATTTAAGAGGAATCTTCCCATGGCAGCTTTTCCTGACCTGTAGACCGGCACTGTCGTGAGAAAAGAGAGCTGGCCCAAAGGCTAGTTAGCTTGTCCTACATAAGAGGGGACCACCCAGACCCACAGAATAAGCACAAAGAAAAAAATGCCTAGAAGAAAAAGAACAACAGAACCCCCAAAATAACCCCATGTTCTAAAAAGATAAATAAATAAAACCGTATATAGAAAGAAAAAAAAAGCAGGTATCTCATACCGTCAGCTCCATCTGTCTTGATGTCTCGTTGGAAATAAAATGTACTTCATTTATGTCAACTTTTAATGATATAGCTAGTGAAGGTGACTCCTGTCTGGGTCCAGGTTGCATGTCCACACTGTTTGTTTGCTATTAACATTAAGCTAAGAGGATGGTGACAGCATGTGGGTTAGTACAGACCCAGGGCAATGAGCTGATAAGAAGAAAGGTCACCGGGAGTCCCTCCCAACTCTCACTGGACTCACGAAGCCAACGCAAGCAAGATCTGCAAGTAAAGCCTCCTCAATAAACCCAAGAACGAGGTGACACCAGAGGAGCAAAAGCCAGCAGAGGAGGAACTTAACACGGGCTCACCATGCTCGCATAGTCAGTCAAAGGAACAAGAAGCTCGCATCAACCCCAGCGTGAAGCTCCTGGGCTGGGGGAAGCCCTCAGAAAACAATGTAACATGGTGCTGGAGAATGTGGACCCAGGGCCCCGACAAGAGTAAGTAATCCCCACGAGTCAACAAGGACCTGATACGGAGAAAGGCCACCTGGAGTCCCGCTCTCCTCTCACTCGACCAAAGAAGCCCAAACAATGTGGTCCAGGTATACGGGTTACTGAGGGAAGACTCGGTCATTGTGTCCCCGGGGTAAGGAAGAAAGGAAGGGGAAAGAAAGAAAGAAAGAAAGAAAGAAAGAAAGAAAGAAAGAAAGAAAGAAAGAAAGAAAGAAAGAGAGAAAGAAAGGCAAGCTAAGCTGTTGGCTTGCTCTGCTTCAGGCCTATGTATGTGACTGCTCTCTGATCCTCCTGGGAGACCTATACATTGGAAGATGGGCTGCTGACCCAAGCGGGACAGGACTGCAAGAGTCCTGGAAAGACTGGCACTTCTGAAACTTAGGTGTAGATCCTCCCAGGGTCTTCTCTACCCTTGGCCTCGTGAGACAACACACTGAAGGTACACAGGCCATAGGGACCATGGCACCACACTAACAGTGATGCCCGTCCTCATCGGTGCCATAGTTGCTGAGATTCTCAGACTGATCCTAAGTCTGAGTGGATGGGTAGGGTCCTCTGAGAATGGGAACATCCTGAAAGCAGTCACCTACAGTGACAACGAACAGAAAGTATATGTGGGTTTTCTCCACTCACACCTAACTTGGATGAAATTGCCACTCACGTGAACACCGTGGAAGCTTCAAGGTGGAAGAGTTACAGATGCTCTCCAGAGCCTCTGATGTTTAGAGGGGAGCAGAAGTCCGCCACCCTGAAATATTGATGAGGTTCCTGGCGTGACAGAATGGCTGTATCTGATGACATGGTTATGATGTACACCAATTCTTGCCAAGGTCTGGGGGTTAGACATGCCACGCTTTTCAATGGTGCTGCCCAAAGCTGGAGACTCATCTATGAACAGCACTTTGTGAGAAATGACATGGGAATGTGAGAGTCAGTGTGTCCATGAGTCACGTGTGAAGTGAGTCCTTTGATGACTAGATTTGCCTCAAGGGAAGCCCAGGTGATCTCCCCGGGTTAAGGGGAAGATGCCGAGTTCCCATAAAACTAAGCAGCTTCAGAAGGTATCAGGCAAGGAAGGAGACATCTGACAAGAGTCAGAATGGAGGCGGATGGCAGTGGAGCACACCTTTAATCCCAGGCAGAGGCAGACAGGCCTCTGAGTTTGAGGCCAGCCTGGTCTACAGAGGGAGTTCCAGGACAGAGAAACCCTGTCTTGAAAAACAAACAAATAAACAAAAACAAGAGAAAGAGAGGGGGGGAGAACACTAGAGTCCCTTGGAAGGTCTCCTGCAAACTTCAGCTGACTATTCCCCAAGGCTAGCCTGACCATTCAGACTCGAGCTAAGGTCAAAGAAGGGTCATGCTTCAGAAAATGGAAATAATCAACCCAAGCTGGAGCAATGCGTAAGATCTGCCCAGAACCCCTGAGAAGAAAACGCGACAAGACCAAACTGCTCCCCAAACAAACTGCTGTAACAGAACAGCAGCCAAGGACGTACAACGCTACAAAAAAATACCCAGCACCCAAAGAGGTAAAACGCATGATGCCTGGCAGCCAAAGATGACCAGAAACCAGAAGCAGGAAAACTGAATCAGTAATGGGGGGTGGGGAGAGACAGACTGACACAGATGCGCAGACGAGGATGGCAGGCCAGTCCAAGCAACTGTGATTTTATATTCAAACCACAACTCCACTTGGAACAGTGGTAGAGCATTTGCCCAGTGTGCGCAAAGTATCACCAGGCCCTCTCCAAACTGAAACACAGGGAGGAGAGGAAGGACGTAGAGTGCATCAGTGAGCTATGGGACAATTCCGAAAGCGTATGTGCGTCTGTGTGTGCACATATATGCATGTGTACATATATGTGCGTATATGTGTACATGTTTACACATATGTGCTGAAAGGATTCTAATGTGAAAATGATAAATGCATTGATATAGTATAATGAACTCCCCACACACAGGAACTCTACTGAGGCATACCATAAGCAAACTGGTAGAAGATGTCTCCTAGAACACAGTATGAGCACGCAACCAATGGGTTTAAAGTAAAACACGCTGTCAAAGAAGCAAGACAGGCAAGGCTCGGAGCATGCTCAGCAGTAGAGAGTTTACCTAGAATATGTGAGACTTAGGGTCATTCCCCAGTGGTGGCAGAGAGGACAGGAAGAAGATTGAAAAACAAGGGGGAATGGGGAAATGGGGAGGAGGAAAAAATGTATAATATATATAATATATAATATACATATATATCAATGCTCTCAATCTCACTGCTCAAGAAACAAGGTGACAGGCAGATCTCTGTGTATTTAAGTCCAGCCTGGTGTAGCAAGTTCCAGGCCAGTCAGGGCTTCATGGTACATGGCTGAGACTCCACCTCAGGAGGGGAGGAGGAGGAGGAGGAGAGGAAACTTCCAAGCCAACACGAGTTTCATAGTAAGTTGGAAGCCAACGTGGAGTACATCGTAAGGAGAGAGAAAAAACAAGTTTAGTGAGCATGCCTGTAATGTCAGCAGTCAGAAGGGAGAGGCAGAAAGTTGGCCTCAGGTTTCAGCACAGCTTGATTTATAAAGCAAATTCCTGGTCATCCATGTACATAATGAGACCCTGTCTCAAAAAAAAAAAGTTAGAAACGAAATTAGAACAAAAATAAGATTCTTCCAGACATGCAAAAGCCAAAAGCATTTGCCGGGAGACCCACAACAAGCAGTGTTTAAAAAGAGAACATGCGTGCATGCGTGCGTGCATACATCTCCCGGCCCTCCAGCACAGCACCTGTGGAAGAATCAGACACTGGTGAATGTGTTTTGGCAGAGCACATGGAGGAGTAGGGATTGAGTGGAGACGGTGCTGCTAGACACAGAGCATGGGAGAGCCAATGTCCAGAGCTGAGAGCCACTCAGCAAGCTAGGCCATAAAGGATAAGAATTAAGGTCTAGAGACCGTGGGTACTGGGAAGGGGCTGGCTGACTGAGAGGTTCGAACATTAGGCTTGGGGAGTAGACAATGGAAGGCTCCTAAACACTGTAGCCCTACCTCACTGTACACCTGCATCCAAGTGAGACACACACACACACACACACACACACACACACACACACACACACACAGACAGACGCACGCAAACCCTTCGCTTTTTCTGGGTCTTTAACAATTGTGGGCACATGCCAGGTCCTCAGACACATTATGCCAGTTAGAAAAGTCCGTCTCTAGATTGGCACCCTCTCCTGAAAACGAACGGACCTCTTTTTGACTCCTGGATGCAGGAGGGTTGGAGCACCTCTGAGGGGACACTGACGACCACCCAACACGCAAACTCCCCATGTACAGGCATGCCTACTCATAGTCACGTCTGAACACCAGGGAGCCAAGGTCAAGGACTCACTTCCAAAGCAAAGAACAGCATAGGGGCTGCTGGCCTCAGGCTGTGCTGGGTCCCCGCTGAAGCAGAGCTGGGTTGGTAGCTCAGGGCCTGTGGATGAAGCGCTGTGGGCAGGTGTGCTGGAACCCATGGTGCCCTCTGACCTTGCGCCATTTTTGACCCCTTAGAACCCTCACCTGTGCCACTGTAGATCATTCAGAGTTTGTGGAACCAATATGCACCTTGAGGAAAAGTCACTTCAATGCCAAACCAGAAGCCTGTTTCCCACTTGACCACCGCACTGAGGTCTGTGGATGTTCAGTGTCCCCTGTCAGACCCCTCCAGGGCAGCCTTGTTACTGACCCTGATCCTGGGTGGGCTGCGCTCTCCCCACAAGGTACATTCCCAACAGGACTCGAAAGACTGAGCAAACAAAGAGCATCCTTTCCTCCGCCAGCCACGGAGACTGGGGCTTTCATCTGATCGATCAGGACAGATCGGAGCACAAGTCCTTTGGATAAAGCCTTCTTTATCTAGTGCTCCGGGCTGGATAAGAATAAATTTCAATCGTGTTTCTTTGCCCTCCAGCAAAGGAGCCCCCTTCTCTACCCTCACCCCTTGGCTGCCCCCATCCAGGTCAGAGCCTTGTTTCTCTTGCCAGGGTGTCCCGGCATTAGCCACAAGGTCTGAGCTTTGGACTTGGAGCTTGGAAAGCCCCCCTGCCCTGAATGTGCATGCCTCTCTGTGGCCGTGCCCGTGTGTAAGTGCGTGTGGTCCTGCACGTGAGCGCGTGTGACGGGAATCGCTTCTGGAGCATGTTGCCCTCTGTCTGCCTTTCCAGGTTACTCCTCGCTGCAGGACGAGCTGCTGTCCCCCGCCTCCCTGCACTACGCACTTCCCTCTCCACTGTGTGCAGACCAGTACTGGAACGAAGTGGCCGTCATAGACGCCATCCCCCTGGTGGCCACGGAGCATGACACCATGCTGGAGATGTCTGACATGCAGGTGTGGTCTTCGGGCCTCACACCCTCCCTGGTCACTGCTGAGGACTCCTCTCTGGAGTGCAGCAAGGCCGAGGACTCTGACGCCATACCAGAGTGGAAGTTGGAGGGGGCACTCTCAGAGGACACGCAGGGCCCGGAGCTGGGCTCTCAGGACCTGGTGGAGGACGACACAGTGGATTCAGATGCCACAAATGGCCTGGCAGATTTGCTAGGTCAGGAGGAAGGTCAGAGGTCAGAAAAGAAGAGTCAGGAAGTCTCAGGCACAGAGCAGGACACAGAGACTGAAGTGTCTCTTGTTTCAGGCCAGCAGCGAGTTCACGCCCGAATCACAGACTCACCCTCAGTGAGGCAGGTGCTGGACAGAAGCCAGGCCAGGTAAGGATGGTCTGTGGGCCTCTTCTGTCTTCCTGGGCTCTGGGGTCAACTATCCTGGCACTTCCTGGGGTGCAGGCTGAAGGTCTGGATGCCGCTCATCCTGTATTCTAAACATGAAGGCTTCTGCGGCCACCAGCCATCAGAAAGGAACTACGAGCTGCAAAGGCCAGTTTCCTGCCATTCGTGGCTAGCGGGGGGGGGGGGATGCAGAGAGGATCCGGGGAGATGCCCTGATGGAGTTGTGGCTGTACCCTGGTACTGGGGCTTAACGCTTTTGGGTTCTTGACACCACAGTCTTGTATCTCTGCAGACACTGACCCCAGCACTGTGCTGAGTATAGACAAAGGCTCCGGGCTGGCAGAGAGGAGTGCAGGCATGAGTTGAGTGTGTCCCCGCGCTGGTGTAGGGACCCTTTCCCTGATCTCGTCCTTTAGCTTTGTGAGTTCTCTGTAAAGCATGGCGCCTGTGGTTGGAGCAGGCGGTACACACCTCAGACCCATCAGGGCCATCCCTGGGGTCCTCGGAATGAGCCACTGCGGGAGGACGTGTTTGCGTAAGGAGATGGCAAAGAATTTGTGTCGCTTCCTAAAACCAGGCTTTGATCTGTGGGAAGACACGGACAGACCGAGTTGCGAGGGTCATAGCGAAATGCCTGGGGCCCCTGTATGGCCACTCACTCATGCAACACTTCCTGTCCGCTGGGCACCTCTCTGCCAGAGCAGCGGGCTCACTGAAGGCAGGTTCAGACCTGGTCCAACCATTTCCTGGCTGTGCGGCGAGGTTGGTCAGCATCCAGTGTGGATGGGTATAGTCCCTTCTCTCACTCATTAACCACGTTTACGAGCTACTATGCGTCAGGCTCCTGTAAAAAGGCAGCGAGGAAATCAGAGGAATCTCTGCCTGCAAGGATGTTCTAGTGGGGAAACTGACAGACAACAAGATAACGGAAACATCATCAGATTTATAGCTGCCCTTTGAAGTCACCAGGGCCTCGTAATCATGATTTCCAAAGTCACGGCTTCAACTACATAAGGCAGCCGCACCGAACAGATACAGACGTTCCTTGCTGTGCCTTAAACAGTGCAGTAAATGCCCCTTCGTATAGCATTTCTGTCCTGTTGGGAACAGCAAGTAGAGTCCCAGATGACAGAAAATACGCAAGAGGGTGTGTGCGGGTTCTGAGAAATGCCGTGCCATTTCGCAGAAGCGACTTGAGCATCCATGCGGTCCGACACCCATGAGGGTCACAGAACCAGTTTCTCTTGGATATTAAGGGAGAACTGTAACTAAAGTGGAAAATTTGTTGGCTTGGGGGATGGTAGCTAAGAGCACGAAGGTGAGGAACAGGGTCGGACTCCCCAGGACCCACACGTATCTCGGGTGGGTGTGCCTAGAAGGTGGAGGCACGGGGACCCCATAACCAGCTGTAGCCAAACCGGCTATGTCAGCAAATCGTGTGATAGAAAGAACCTGCCTCGGTGAGTGCAGAGAAAGAGCACGAGAGGGTGGTTCTCAATGTGCACACACACGCACGGGCACCCATACACACGTGTGCCCGCACACATGCACACAAACGCATGCACACGTGCATAACACATTAGCATGAGAATGGAAAAATAGGAAATTTCAAATAAGAAGGTAGAGATAAACTACAAACAGAAAATTAGCTGGGTAGCGCCCAGCGATGGGTAGAGAGGCAAAGCAGGGAAGTGGGGCGTGAGGCGGGGCTCTCTGTGGAAGGGACTGTGATCAGAATTACAGGTGAGGGGAGAGAGAAGGCCCTGAGTGGGTGGCAGTCCCACAAGACTGCAGATACCGAAAGGGTGAACCACGGGAGTAGAGGAAAGCGACTCCCGGGTCGTAGGCTGTCAGGTAGACTGTACCTTGACTTACACCAGTGACGATGAGAGAGAAGGTCAGTGCTTCTGGGGCAGAGCAAAGATGAGAGCAGGAAGAGAACTGGGCTTGACATGTTAGTCCGTGGGGTCCCCCAAAGTCTGTGGTTGCCTCTGGGTGAGGCAGAGGGCCACTGGTGGAGGGCTTTGCCCAGAGGGCAGCCTGATGGTGACCAGGAACATCAGAGTTCAGGAGACAGCATTGAGAATGGTTGGGCTCCAGATGTATTTTGAAAGTCTAACCAGATTGGTTCATTGGCTGATATGTCTCCATGTAAAGAGAAAAAAGCAGAGGGACACCGAGGGCCAGGTGTCACTCGCTGATGAGTGGCACAGGCACATGTGTGCTCTGGACAAACTGTGGGGTAGAGTACGTGTTGTGAACAGACCATACACGTGGCTCTGAACCCTGGGATGTTCCGAGGTGTAGAAGTCCTGGAAGCTAGGAAGCGCTAACAGGGTCTCCTGAGGCACATGGCTCTCCAGAACCCACCAAAGAGCACCTCTGGAGGGGAAGAGAGTGGTTGCTTTTCCAGATGAGGACTGTCCTGTGTGGGTGAGCTGGAAGGTAGAGAGGAAAAAGGTCTGGAGGATAGGAGGTAACGGGCACGGAGAGCCCAGCGACGTGGTCATTACTGTGAGGAAAATGCTCTGGGAGCTGGAGAAGGGAAACAGTCACATAAAGGGAGGGATTCTACTGTCCGTGGCCTCTCCACCTAGAAGTGCAGCTGGGCCACGTACGCATCTTCACGGGCTGGTCACAGTCTCCCAGCCCTGAGGATTAGAGGACACTACAGGCCGCATCCTCGATAAGCCAAGGCCAATGGGGGAAGGGGGCGGGGGACAATACCTCAGAGCCGAGGCTGAAGTTGAACAGCTGTCCTTTCTCTCTCCCTGGCTACCTGTCACCTGTCCCGGACCCCAGAACAGTGGACTGGTATAAACAGGGTTCAGCAGCAGCATATCCACAAGAGGCCGCACAAAGTTCCTGGCAAGAGGAGGTCACGCAAGGCCCACACTCATTCCAGAGAAGGATCACCACCATCCAAGGGCCGGAGCCCGGCACGCTTCAGGAATATGAGCAGGTGGTGGTGTCCACCAGGGAGCATGTGCAGAGGGGGCCACCTGAGAGCGACAGCCCCAAGGCCGGCAAGGACCCAAGTCTGTGGGCATCGGAGAGCGCCTTCTCTCAAGAGGTGCAGGTGAGAGCCTCCGGGGGTGGGGGGGACACTTCGCTTGTTCTTTTATGTGTTTGCTCTTTATTTAGTGTGGAGATATGTGTGTGTGCGTGCCCATGATGTAGGGGTAGGCATCGTGTGTGTAGAGGTCAGAAGACAACGTTTTGGAGGACTCATTCCTTTCTTTCCACCTCTCCATGGGTTCTGGCGGTCAGACTCAAGTCGCCACATGCTGTCACCTGCTGAGCTATCGTGCCATACCTCTTGTTCTTTCTCCTTTCAGAAGCTCAGGACCCGAGTCCCGAGCCAGGTGTGTTTACTGGTGGTGATGTCACTCTCTACCCTTTAGCCGTCCTGACTTCTCCTTTGGAAGGGAAGGGCTCGTACCACAGTGGTCGGCATCGCTCCCTACAGCTGTGGGGTGTCCCACACTAACACTGGACTGCTGACGTCCCAGCGTGTCACCGGGCTCGCTCGTGCAGTCGTGCTTGCTCCTTCCGTCCTGGCTCCTGTCTTGCCTTGTGGCTCCGGTCTTTGGGTTTGAAACACGATGTAGCATGGGGGTGCCTCACCCTCTGGGGTGTTGAGATGGCAGATGTACACCACGACTCCTGGCTGCGTCCATCACACTCTAGAAAGAGCCTGGGGCTGAGAGAAGCGTGTGCTAGGACTCCGGTGGCCACGTAGGGACCACTTTCTCTGTGTGACCACGTTCCAGTGCTGTGTTTTGTGAACCCCCATGTCCCCATTGGTGATAGAGTGAGCAGAGGACCCCCATTACTCCCTTCCCTCCAGAATGTCATTCTGGGCCTCTCCCTCTAGCCATCCTGGCCCCTCCTCTCCCTCCCTTGACCCCGCCCCCCTTTCTCTTTGGTTTTGCCTTTTGTTGCTTTCCCTCCCACCCTCCCTCTCCACTCTCCAGTCCCACCGTCGTGACCAATCTTGCTTCATCTGCACGGGGACCCTCATCTTCTCTCCCCACATAACCTTGTGAACACAGATCTCCTGTGAGTTCTTGCTGAGTGTGCGTTCTTACCATTCTGTAATGGGTGTGCTTAAGGTACACGTGACCTGAGCCCCTCACCCAGTGCAGCTTCCTCTGCCAGCGCCACCTGTCCCCACCTCACCCTCCCTTCCCCTATCCTTTCTCTCTGTTCTTCTCCCTGGTGGAACACCTTTGGTAACTCCAAAGACTCCAGGGTTCCTGAGACGCCGCTCTGAATCACTGCTAGGAATCACACCGGGTGTTTGGTTCAGAAAGCCTTCGGCCAAGTGTGTGTGCTGGCACGAGTTAAGCAGCCTGTCATTTTTTTTTTTTTAACCACAGACCCTGTCCTCCCAAGCTCTGTCCAAACACAGGTGACAGTCACTAGGACAGCTCTGAATCCCCGGAGACAAAGCCAGGCAGTCATTCCCCCTGCTTCCTCTGCCTGGTGGAGGAGAGAGGCTGAGCATAGAAATACATTCCAGATGTAGATCGTGTGTTTGACCCCTGAATTTATACAGGAAGAAAGCATAAGGAAGAGGTTAAGGGTCACAGGACGAACGAGAGCTGGGAGTGTCCGGATTTCTTGGTTTCTAGACCCACACTCTTGTGGCCAGAGAGTCACATAACCAACTTAGAAATGGAAATCCCACTGCCTCAGTGTCCTGAGACCCGCCCAATGGTTTTGACAAGCCCCCCAGGGAAGATAATGCACCCTTTGAGGGAAATGGTTTTCTAAGTTCCACTTTCATTAAACCTCTTTGTCATTGGGATTCGTAGTGTGGATCCTAAATGACTATAACCTACCTAATTCTTCTAGGAAATGGGTGGAGATAGGAAATGTCCCAAGTTGAACTGTGTGTATGTGCTTGTGTGCACGTGTGTGTACACGTGAGTGTACATGCTAGGATCAAGCACAGTGCTTTGGACATGTTCTGCAAATCATTCCATCTCTGTTAATTCCACAACCCTCGATACTTCTTAGCTCCGCTAGAACGAAAGATTCCCTTGCGACCTGTGGGTTTTGGATATTATGGGGATTTTTTATCTCTAAGCCTTTTCCCACTGATATGAAGTGATAGAGGTATGAAATCTCTTTCCCTTACGTCATCTTCTTATGTAGACATCCTACCATGACTCCATAACCTTTGACCTTCAGCTAAAATGGAAAAAAACTGAAGACCCTAACATGGTAGGATGGCGGACGTGTTGACCTGTGTAACAGGCGGATGCCTGCAGGGCGGAGCACATTGGATGGTGCTTGCCCTTGTCTCGCACAGTGGCTGTGTTCACCAACGCTGTGGGAGCCACACAGCATTCTAAAGAGCACCCAGGAAAGCACAGTGACCCCTATCTCATGAGGCCTGGGAACAGATGCCTGACTTTCCTGAGCCCCCATAGTGGTGATTTGTAGCGTTAGTTTACTGTGTCCCTAGGCTGCGTTCTCCATGCTGGCATGGGCTAACGAACACTCGGAGGGGAACAGCCTGATCCACACTATGAAATCCTCAGCTGCTACCGTGCTTGCCTTTGTGAATCCACCCTTTGAACACATGTGCGATGTGAGAGAGTCCTGTTCCGTGAGCCTCTTCACCCCAACCTGAGGAGAGCCTTTGAGTTAGGCCTAAAATTAAACCCCAGTTCTACGCTGACAGGAATCGCAATGGCCTAGCACTTCTTCACTTGACTGTGTCCGAACAAACTGCTCATCCACCCTCAGGTTTTTTGTTTTGTTTTTTTAAATAAGCCCTAACTTTCCTGGTTATTATGGGGTCCAGACCTGGCCAACGCCATTCTCATCACGGCAACAGCGGCCCACAAACACAGAACATAGCTGCATTCTCGGGACATCTTGTCCTATGGAGTCCCTGCATGAGAAGCGTTCCCTCTGGCTCCTGTAGACAAGCCTGGTGTCCCTCTCCACAGTGACTTTGACATGTGCTTCCTGAGCCCGAGTCACACCACCTGCTGTCTCCCTTCCTCCCAGTTGGACAGCTCCAGCAGCTGGCTTGAGAGCTAAAATTACTAAAATTATAGAAGGCTGACGTCCTCTGGGGTGTGAGGAGAGATCCCAGGCCGTTTGGCAGGAAGGACATTTGGGTCGCGCCGTCCCAGCTGAGAGAGTCGCTCTCGGGGGAGATCGCTCGGTCTCCCGTTTAGAATAAACAGGAGATACGGAGGCAAGAGGATAAAGAGACAGACTGGAAGGGGCTTCTATGGGATTTGGGAGTCCGAGAGGAGAATGAGAAACTGGACTTCCACAGCAGCTGATCCCCTGGTGTCCCTGGTCCCCGGAGGGCCAGGCTGGTGAGGAGAGGGAAGGGAGGACGATGTGGACCTTTATCACGCAGCTCCTGGTCACTCTGGTGTTGCTAGGCTTCTTCCTGGTCAGCTGTCAGAATGTGATGCATATTGTCAAGGGTTCCCTGTGCTTTGTCCTAAAGCACATCCACCAGGAACTGGACAAAGAGCTGGGGGAGAGCGAGGGCCTGAGTGACGACGAGGAGACCATCTCCACCAGGGTGGTCCGCCGACGGGTCTTCCTGAAGGTAACACCAGGCAAGCGGCAGGGTAGGGGGCCCGGACCTCAGGGGCCGGAGGACAGTCTGAGGGGACCCTACGGTGTGTGCGTGCATGCGTGCGTGCGTGCGTGGGTGCATGCGTGCGTGGGTGCATGCGTGCGTGGGTGCATGTGTGCGTGGTGATGCTGAGAGAAGACCAACTCGAGTCAGGAGATATGACAAGCGCGTAAGGGCAGGAAGGGCCTCTTTGGTTGCGGTCTGTGCTGGGAGCCACGGCCACTTGTGGTACCTGGCTCAGAATACCCAATACCCAGCAGTGGGTAATGAAAGAAGCTCAGCTCTGGGACTTAGGATGTCTGTTCTAGGAACACAAGACACCTCTGGGGCTATGATGTCCACGGTATTCCCTCCCTTACTCCTCTTGGGGGGCCTTCAGGAACTTGTACGGTCACGCCATGTTGTTGCCATCGCAATGATCAGACACGCAAAGCCCCTGCGGGTTCTGGCTCCCGCCTGCCTCAGGGCTCATGACCCAACATGGTGCTGGGACAGCATGAGAGCCTTTGTTTGGCTGGGACTATTCGCTGAGCTTCAGACTCGACCGGACACGGCTGTTGCTGCCACTCCCTTGTATGTCCTCGCCTTCTGCTCTTATTAGGACAATCCCACTTACCGGACTGGGTCTGTCCCTTCTTCTAATTCCAGGGGGATGAGCTTCAGAATATTCCAGGAGAGCAGGTGACAGAGGAACAGTTCACAGACGAACAGGGCAACATTGTCACCAAGAAGGTAAGGGCAGAGCCTCTGAGTTGAGGAGACGCTGAGGTGAGACCAAAAGCAGAAAGGCAGAGGAGCTCAGCTTAGACCGGCTTCTCACTGCTGCCCTAACAGGGTAGGCGGGCTGTGGCCCACCACCTCAGGGATTCGGGGTAACTCGGGAGAAGCGAGACCTCTGGGTCCCTTGCAATCGGAACACTGAGGGCCTTATAAACGCAAAGCCTACCTCAGCATGAATCAGAGGGATCAGCTCCCATGAAACACATAGCCCTAGTCCTGTGAAAGCTGGCCCTGAAATGTGCTGTGAGAGAATGGGGAACTGTCCTGTGGAGCTCCCGTAATAGACTGGCTGCAGGAACTCGTTAAAACGGCAGCATATCTCAGCGTGATAAGCTTGCATAGCCTGGCAGGCACTGCCCCGTAAAGCGAAGGGAGAGAGCAGGATATGGCCCGTGTGTGTTTCACTAGGGTTCACATAGGGAGTGAAGGCCCCTGTCTGTTCCCCCACCCCCACTCCCCCCTCCCCCCCGCTTCCTAAGGGCCTAAGCCATGGTTCACGTTCATCTACCATTTGGGTAAATGAACACAGAGCAGAGGAGTGGCGCAGATGCATCTAGATTAAAAGGGTCGCCTCTGTCCTCGGGCACTGGAGAGGCATGATAGTCAACACGAGCCTCTATCCATTCTGGGGTGCAGAATGGGATGCGGGAGGCTGAGGCAGCACTGTGCATGGCCAAGCCGATGGTTGCCGATGCCTGCCAGCAGCAGTGCTCCCCAGTTCAAGCTCCACTGTCATTCCCATGAATGGCAGCAGAGAAAGGCTTCTTCTCGGCTCCAAGGGACAGGAGGACATTGCCCCTCCTCCTGAGGCCATTGCTGGAGACTTGTTCTTCTCAGACTTTGCCCTGACAGTTTGACCAGCCCTCCTTCTCTCCCTCTCTTTTTCCAGATCATTCGAAAAGTCGTCCGACAGGTGGACTCCTCTGGTGCCATCGACACCCAGCAGCACGAGGAGGTGATTGTTGAGGGACCCCTGGCAGACCCTGGGGATCTGGAAGCAGACATTGAGTCCTTTATGAAACTTACTAAGGTACCGAGGCGCTGCAGGCCCCTGGAGGCCGCAGCAAGTTCACCTCTGCCTCACCTCTACTTTGCAATGCTGCCTCTCGGCTACCTTTCTGGCAGACGGTGTTCCCTCCTCTTCTTCCTCCTCCTTCTCCTCCTCCTCGATGTCCTGTCCCTTGTCACTTCCAGCGAGTGCTTGCTCCTCTGCCTATTTGATTCCTACTTTCTGTCTTTAATGCTGTCTCCAGGTGGAGCTAAGAGGGAGTGGACTCCAGCCGGACCTGATAGAGGGCAGGAAGGGGGCTCAAATAGTGAAGCGGGCCAGCCTGAAAAGGGGCAAACAGTGACCTCTCCTCAAGTAGCCCCTTGGGAGGTAACAGTGGCCTTCTCGTCCTTGCTGGCATGGTCCTCGATGAGGTAGCTGCTTGCTGCTCCCCACCCACCCCATCCTTGCACTACTGTAATTCAGAGATACAACCAGACCCATAGTGTCCCACTCCTCAAACCAGCCTGTCTCTGCCCCTCCACTTCCTCTTCAGGAGAGGCGGGTCCCTCTCCTCTGACGCAGGTCTGCTGGAGAATACACAGAATCAGGGGCTTGGGTTTATTTTGTTTATGTTTTCCTTTATCTCTTTTGGCCGTGTTAGGGGGTGGGGCCAAAGCCTCATGGATTCTAAGTATGCATTCTGCCTCTGAGCCACACCTTCAATCCCTATGCAATTTAGTTATAAACAGGGTCTCTCTATATAGCCTTAGTTGTCCTGAGACCAGGCTGGCCTCTAACCCACAGAGATCCAACTGCCTCCGTGCTGGAATTTAAGGCATGTGCCACCACGTCTAGCTGTCTCAGTATAATGTTAAAATAGTGCTTTGAAGTATGAAAAATACTCTGTGGGTCTTGGTATTCCTTCTTAGAAACCCAGCACAGGACTCTGAGGTCGGTGGCTGGGATGCCGCAGAACAAGCTGAGACCGTTGAGCCTGTGACGGTCAGAAAGCACGCTAGGCCTAAACCTGAAGGCTCGCTGGAGTCCTAACCTGCCATAGCTTTAATTCTCTTGCTGTTCTGAGAACAAGTCTGCTCGCTCGATGTCTGAGAAGGAACTAAGTCAGCAGATCCAAGGCATAAGTAGTATCTTCTCTGAAAGTGAGAAGGGTCTTCATGGCTAAGGGCTGTACTAGTGTGCGACAGGTGTGCATCAGGGCAGAGGGCCAAGGAGGGGTGGGCCAGGCTATGCAGTGAAGATCTGCAGGCTGCAGTACCCGAGAGCCTTGGCAGCCAGCTCTGATCTTGCCCTCCCTGAGGGGTCCTGTACTGAGCTGCCCCGAGGTCCTTCATTGTGCTCAGCTCGGGGCAGCTCAGTACAGGATGCGTCGGGGTGGGAGACAGCAGGAAACAAGCAAGCTTCACACTCTGCCCCATGCACAGCACTAACTGGGTTATTGCCCCTCCCCCGCCCCCAGAACTCTCAGGGCCCAAAGCCAAACAGCAGGCAGTCACTGGTTTTCTGTGTTCTGGGGGAAAAAAAAAAACCAGGGCCCGCACAGCCTCCTGGGCCAGCAGAAGTGCTGACTTGATGCTTCTCAACATATCTCAGCGCTTGGACAATATGAGGATTGGCAGAGCTGATAGGAGAGTAAAATTAGCCCTGACTTCTCAGCAGCTTTAAGGAGGTCACAGTGTTAACCCTGGCACTGCCAGGAGGGTCCTGCCTATCTGCTGATTTAAAGATTAGCTCTTGATCGTGGCCTGGAAATGACCCAAAGGTTCGAATCATTTTTAAAGGAGGAAGGGAGGGAAAATGTCTTCTTCTACCCTGTCTTATGGTGGCCGGCGGGGCCACTCTGTTGGCTGAGGTTTTACCTATGCCCTCAACAGAAGGTGGCAGCAGGAAGGCAGCTGAAGGACAGAGCAGAAGTAGAATGTTTCATTAACTCGCTGTAGCTGATCTGCAAGGACGTCGACATGTCCCTCCCCATGACACGTACACACACATATACACATACCCCCACACACACACACAACACACATACAACATACACATACATATGCACATACCACACACATATACACATACTGCACACACACACAACACACACAACACACATACACAACACACACACATATGCACACACCACACACCATACCACACACATACACAACACACACACAACACACACATATATACACATACCACACACACACACAACACACACAACACACATACAACACACACAACACAACACACACACACCACACACACACACCACACACACACACATACACACACACAACACACACATATACCACACACAAACCACACACACACACAACACACACACAACACACACATATATACACATGCCACATACATATACACATACCACACATACACACCACATCACACCACACACACCATATACACCACATACACATATCAACACACACACCACACAAACATACACACCACCACCACCACACACACAAACCACACACCACAAACACAACACATGCCACACACACATACCACACACCACACCACAGACACATACACACATATATATACCACACAAACACACACCACACACACCACACATACATACCACACA
Organism: Rattus rattus; assembly: GCF_011064425.1. Lineage (NCBI taxonomy): Eukaryota > Metazoa > Chordata > Mammalia > Rodentia > Muridae > Rattus > Rattus rattus. The sequence goes on along the minus strand of NC_046166.1, from coordinate 63,282,257 downwards.
CACACACCACACATGTACCAACACACACACACACCATACCACATACACCACACACACACCACACACATACACCACCACACACACATACCATACACACACATACACCACACACACACACCAGAGAGAGAGAGAGAGAGAGAGAGAGAGAGAGAGAGAGAGAGAGAGAGAGAGAGAGAGAGAGAGAGAGACCCCCTGAGCTTAGGAGTCAGGAATTCCGAGCAGCCTGGTCTGAGCCCTCTGCCAACAAAAGGCAGAGGGTAGGTGACTCCCCAGGGTAGTGTGCAGAGGAACGTAGAGTGGCAGACTCCTGCCCAGGTCTGACCAGAGGGTTGTAGAGCCGCAGAGTCCCATCCTCAGCAAGAAGGTGCTTCAGGCTCCATTCCCATCACGGTTGCCCCCCACCCTCACCCTGCAGGCCATCCCGTTGAACCTCGTCATTCCTCTCCTACTTGCTAAATGTTACTCGAAATCCAAACTGAGCACCGGGTGCTTCTGTGCCCACCCACTCCCAGACACAAAGACAAGGGTGACCACTGAGTGACCCTGGATCCACCAGATCCACCCTGTCTTGGGTCTCATGCTGTCCTTTATTTTTAATGACAGTGTGGTTCCGTGTTATTTCGCTGTTTGCACTGAAGTTCTGTCTGTCCAGGGGAGATGAGTTCTGAGGGCTCTGGTGTTAATGGCAATGGTGTGGACGTGAGTGAAGGAGCCACATACATGCATGTGCCACCCTCCCACGGAAATACACAGGCAGCTGATGGAGTCGCTGGCTGAGGAATGCATGACCAGAGACTGACCTGAAAGTAGCCTTGTATTTCCCTAGGGAGCAGTGACTCAGTCTTTGCTAATCCCAGGCCCACACTTCGTGGACCAGAACTACTGTGAATCCTGAGAAGCATTTTCGATGCTTCCCAGAGTTAAAAACTAGCCTTGGAATCCAGATTCAAGACTCCTCCCCACCCCCATCCCCAAATTGCATGACGTTAAGTCACTCAACTACCCCAGCTTCATACTCCTCAAGGAAAGATGGAAACAGTAACAGTTGATATCTGTTACTTGTCAATTAGAAATGTGTGCAGAACAGGGTGTGGCTCAGCCGTAGAGCGCATGCTCAGCCTGCCCGAAACCCCAGGTTCCAGCCACAGTAGGTGTGGCAGGGGAGGGAGGCACAGATAGTAACTATGAGAAGTGTTGTGTTGTGAGGAGGAAATAAGGGTGTATGCACTCTGGCCTTCCATCAGTGACAGGCTTTGTTTGTAGTGTGACTCAGGGCGAGTCAGTTGACCTTCCTGAGCCTCTCAGCACTTCTGTCCGCGCAATATGGCAACACTTTTCTTGTAGAGCTGCTGTGGAGCGACAGACGCTCTTACTTTTGAGGAAGGGCTTTTACAGAGCGCGAGGGTCAACAGTGATCTTTTTCTGAGCGTAGTCCATGTCGGTTAAGTCATCTGGGGTCTTAAGATGCAGACTCCAGGGGCCGGGGCATAGTTCAGGAGTAGAAGCTTGAGCCTGCGAGAGACTGAGTTGCTGCTCTCCGCTACAGCCCTGCTCAACTAAAATTCAGGATCTCAGCATCCTTCATTTTACTGTTGCTATGATTACATCATTATACTGTTGCTATGATTACGTGCGTCTTGAAAGGCGAGTTGCTGTGCCAGAGTTTGACCCTTCTCAAACTTCTCTCAAGCCTTATAGAATACATATATCTAAAAGCAGGCTGAAGTGAGGGACGAGTAGAGGAGGGGCACCCACCAGCAGGACTCTACACTCTGGTGAGTAAGGCATTGCTAAGCCTTGCTCTGATCCTGCCACTCTCCCCTGCATTGGAAAGACCCTTGTGTCTTAGGCCCAAAGAGTGAAGAAGCCAGAAAATTGCATTTCCTGTTTGAGCGGTCAAGGCTCATTGGCGCACGGCAGCACTGGTCTTGTACTGCACCTAAGCGTTGAGATGCCAGGGCAGCTGGGAAAAGAATATGCAGCGAGAAGCTGAGAGTACTGGAGCATAGGCCATGGGGCGGCCCCAGGATGGGTACTAGTTCTCGATACCCTCTGCATGTGCTGGGCTGTTCCCTCCAGGACTCTCCAAGGAGCTGAGGAAGGGAAGCCCAGTGCCTCTCTCCATTTTCCTTTTAGGGGATACTTTCCTCACAAACAGTGTGGCTTTAAGATTTCCATCCTTTCTGACGATAGAGTATTTTGGGAGAAAAAAAAAAAGCTAATGTTTCAATGGGCAGAAGTAGGAAGGCATGTTTTGTCTTGCTTCGTTTCGAGCTAGAATCTGTCATCATTCCCAGGACCTCAGAGTAAGAAGCAAAGGGAGACTGGTAAGAGAAACCGTCACCGATGTGGGGGCAGGTGCCACAGCGTGGCGAGAAAAATCTGAGATCCTGTCTGCGCAGGCGCTCTGAGCACATTGGAGGGGCCGCCTCCTAAGCCTTGAGAGGAGACCTTTTTCAGAGCGTGACCTGGGGAGGAGGCCTGGCCATAACCTGAAGGCTCCTGTTACTCCACCCCTGCTCTGCCAGGCTCCAGCTGGACCTGGTTCTGTTCCACTGAAGTCTTAGTTTACCACCCACCTCCCAGAGAAAGGGGCCTACTGATCTCTGAGGCTGAGCCCTCCCCTCCCTTAGGACGAGGCAGTGAAGTAAGTGGGAAACCAGCCTGTGTGCCTAGAACCTCTCCCTCATTGTATCTCTGAGGAATGCTTAGCTCCGGGGTGGGCATTGTAGGGGATGCGGAGAAGGGACACCCCCCCCCACCCTCCCATTCTCATAATCCTGCCAAAGCAATTGCAAAGCTGGTTAGGAAAGAAACAGCATGGGGCAGCGCTTTCCAAGAGCCAGAGACTCAGAAGCCCAGCATGCTCCCTGCTCCCTTGAGGCTCCCTGACCCCTCTGTGGGTCCTCCTCACACCCCCCAAACCCCACTCCAGTCCTCCATGGCCCTGTCATCAGCACATGCACACATCATCACGCTGATGGGTCCTGCTGCTGCCCCATGTCACGGCAGAGGAAACTGAGTTGCAGAGCAGCTGAGTAAGGACAGAAGCAGGGTTCAAACCCGGGACAGTTTGGCTTCAGAATTCCTGCTCCTGACCCTTGGCTCTCTACAGTGTCTGTTAACCAATGGGTAAAGGGGCAGCCTGAAGTGCTGGAGGACAAGTCTGGGGCAGGAACAGAAGTTGAGCAGGGAGGATGACAGCATTGATGGGAGGGGGCCATATGAACATACTGCCTCTCAGTGGGATAAAAGGAGAAGGTAGCCCAGGAGGGGCAGAATCTCACCTTTCAAGCCCAGCACAGCTCTCCCTAGCAAGAATGCCTGCCTGGCTTTTAGTCTTTGCAGCTGTAAGCAAAACATTTGGCTCTCCCTCCCCCCTGGGAGAGGTGAGTCACGTTGGTCATGCCCAATATACCCACTCGAGGCTCTGTCACCCATAGAGCCTAGGACAGCTCTATGCCTGGGAACAGCTCCTCCTCAGAATGACTTCCAACATTTATGCCACTTCTCAGAACACCATCAACTCTCTTCACCTTAACGGCCTTCCCAGCCGGGCACGGTAGACCACACGGGTCCCCCTGTCACTCGGGATGCTGAGACTGGAGGATTGCCATGAAGTCAAAACTGTGATAAACAATGAGTTCTGGGCCAGATTGGATTAAAGATGAGTCCCTATCTCAAAACAAAACAAAACCCCAAAACCACCAAAATAAATGCCCTTTTCTTCCTCACCAGCTCCCAGATGCCCACTGATAGAGTCTTCGGTGTTTGCTGGAAGATGTGAAGTTATTTGTGTGTGATGGTGCATGCCCAAAATCCCAGCACCTGGGATGCGGAGGCAGGAGGCTGGAAGTTTCAAGCTAGCCTGAACTACAGAAGACTCTGTCACACATACACACACACACACACACACACACACACACACAGAGACAGACAGAGACAGAGACAGAGAGACAGAGACAGAGAGACAAACAGAGACAGACGGAGACAGACATGCACAGAGACACAAAAGAGACAGAGACAGAGAAAGACAGAGAGACAGAGACAGAGAGACAGACATGCACAGAGACACAAGAGACAGAGAAACAGAGACAGAGACAGACATGCACAGAGACACAAGAGACAGAGACAGAGAGACAGACAGAGAGAGACAGAGATTTTTTAAGGAAAGAAGGAGGCTAGCCTCACAGCAGACAGTCCTAGAGGCAGGAATGATGTCTTGCTGTGAATCCCAGGCTGTCAGTTTTGGACCTCACAAGCAAAGCTGTTGCTTCCCGGCTTGAGATGTACTATTCTAGAGACGATGCCTCAAGGGCTCTCTTCGTTACAGAGTTAGTCCACCACAAGCATGCAAAACCAGGAGCCAGGGAGAGTTGACAGAGTCTATGGACCAGAGCCCAGAGGAATTTCAAAGTCATGACTTCCTGAGCCAGCGATCTTGTCCAGGGCAAACACAGAGCAGACATCGGTGTTGTATGTTGTAGGCCCACCTCAACTGAGAGCATCAGGGATGTCTGCCTAGCCTCGCCTTTTTCTCAGCATAGGGCCTGTCGCAGGAAAAGAATGGCCGCTTTCTAAGCCCAAGAATCTACTCTGAAGAAATTCCCCCCCAGCCTCCTGGCAGCAGGGGCCTTCCCTGTCCCAGAGCTCATCTACTCTGCATTAAACAGCGAGGCCGGGTAGCTAGTGAGCTGGAACATCTGGGTAGACATCAGGGAAGGGTGGGACGTATTCAGCCTGTGCTACTACAGTCTCAGCTTGCCGCTTTGCTTGGGGACACTGCTTCTCCTGGTGGCTTGCCCTGGAAGGAAGCACAGAGCTCCCAAGTGACTCCTTTTTCTGTGTCCTGCAGGATCACACCTCAACACCCAAACCCTGAACTCCACACACTCTTGTCATGCACACGGGAGGAGACCTGGACCAGAGGGCTACTGAAGGGTCGCACGCGTTCTGAGCTCCCCGGCATGACCTCTGTAAGGAGTTTCCTTTAGTCTCCTATTCGCATGAATGACTGGCTGTAGACGCATGACCTACAGTCTTCAGTCCTGCCTCTAGCGACTATGGATCTCTGTGGGAATCAGGACAAAGGCGGCGAGAGAAGGGAGCCGATAAGGAGCCCCAAAGAGCACACGGGTGCAGACACGAATAAGGGCTTACCGTGGCTGGGATGGTTGATCCGTTTGTTTGCGTTTTGTTTTGATTTTTGACTTCAACCTCATTTGTAAGAAATTCACACGATCTTTCTGGACCGAGGGCGCGGGAAACGGCGTGAAATCAGTTTAGCCCCTTGTCCTCGTGTACCAGTCTCCTATACCCCCCCACACACCACATGCCACTCGTCCCCGCCCCACCCCCACCCCCGTGGAGGGACTGCTCTTCCCAGAATGACATGACACAGGTGCACACACGCAGGTCTTCCCTTCACTCAGTCTACACTGATTTTACTGTGACCTCTGAAGCCGTATGGATAAACTGGATTTATTATTATTTTTTTATGTTGTCTCTCAGTTTCAGTATTAACTCACCTTCCAGTGGGAGATCATCACCCTGAGAGTGCACTCGGGGTTCCTTGTGTTAGAAATTTAAGAACTGAGGCAAGGAGCCCCTAGGCTTTGCTGTAGGGCTCAAAGGGGAGCCAGGGTCCCATCTCGAAGTTCTCTGCTGGGGAAGGACCTGTGGCTGTCCGAGGATCGCACCAGCATGTCCGATAGAGGAAGGGGTTTTCTAAACCGTCAAGTACTTCTATAATAGTCTGTGTTCAAAGTGTAAACTGTTACAGTAATCAGCCTTGTGTATATGAAAACAATAAATACTATGCAAACCAATAGAAACACGTTAGCAGTATGTACAGAGCCCTAAAGAGCTCAGCTCCAGAGGACTTCTCCAGGCTGTGGGAGGAGCTAAAGGCTGTCTTTCACTGAATGAGGAAGGGAGTAGGGCTGTGAATGTACCTGCCAGTTCCTAGGTCAGACCACCCTGAGGTCTCCCAGAGCCAACTTGGTGCTTGAAGTGCAGTGCAAGTGGCCGCAGTCTGGAGGTCCTGACACAGACAGCTGGGCTCAGGCTGGTCGGCCAAGTGCCTGGCTCTGACCACGGGCCCAGCGCAAGGAGAGCCGGAGCAGGATAGAACTGCTGACCAGGAGGCTGAGGAGAGACCCTCTTCTATCTAGACTCAGGGCCAGGCCAGGAAGGGAACCCTCAACTGGCTGGTCTTGCCTTGGAGCCCTCAGGGAAGAGCCTTAACGTCACACTAGAGTCTCCTGCAGAGGGAGGCCCGAATCAGCACAATCCGGCTCCGCCATGCCCGGGCGGCGCCCCCTAGGGCCAGGAGAGAGACTGGCAGGCTCTTCTCGCTCTCCCGGAGCCACTGGTGGACAGCGGTCACCTTCCTCGCCTGCCGCTCTTCGGGGTGTCGTCGGGACACAATAAAAACCTTCCAAGTAGCACAGACGCCCCTCCATGCCCGTACCCCCACGCCCTGGAGGCCCTCCCGGGGACTCCAGCCCGCGCGCGCTCTAGCCCCGGGCCGGTGCGCGGGTTGGGGGGGGGGATGCTGTGGTCCGCGGGCGTGGCTGGCTTTCCTGGGGGGGAGGGGGCGGCGGCCCCGGGAGGGCGGGCGAGGATTGGCGCGGGGTCGCCCCGCCTCGCCCCGCCCCCTCCGCCCAGTAGCGGCTCCTAGCGCCCTGCGCGGCCCGACTCCGCTTTGGCACCCTCCGCTCGGTCTGGCTTGGCTGCTTGGCACGCCGCCCCCGCCCACGGCGGCATGGCTGCGCGCTCCCGTTGCTAGTAGGAGCTGTTTTAGGAGGAGTTTGGGGTCTCCACTTGATGCCTAGAGAATGCTGCAGTCTGCACCTTAGACGCTTTTTAGAAGTTTTGAAATGATTTTTTTAATTGTTATGAAAAAATGAACTATGTCTTGGCTCTCTCTCACATGCTCTGTTACTGAGAGAGACCAGCCCACCCTACTCTGATGTATAGACCATTCTCCCTACACCAGCTAACCAAATGTCAAATTAATAAAGAAATGGACTCATGGCACTGGTCTCCATCTCTTCTTGGTTCGTCTTTGGGAGTTTGAGGTGCTGGGCAGGAGTATAACCTGGTTTGGGGTGTGATGGGGTCTGCTGAGTGGCATCAGGAAACACCTCTGCCCCAAGAAGGGGGTCCACCAACCCCCAGATCCTGGAAATCAGTATCATCTTCCCTACAAGTGCCCAGAAGGAGCTGACAACCTAGCTATCACGAGAAGGGGTCCGGGCAGGTCCCTGTCCAGCAGGCTGGTGACATTCACTAGGGGGAGGTGTCAGAGTCTGCCCTTGCTGAGCTAGCAAGTGGTCCCTGTTCAAAATTAGTTTCCAACACTCTGCAAAGCTGGGGCTCCCCATCAGTGGCGTTTCCGCCTCTGTCAGATAAAGAACAGAGCAAACAGTTTCTAACGTCTCTTGCATTTGTCACTAGAGGTTACCAGACAACACCCCTTTATCAGCTTCAGCATTAAATAAGAGTCAAGTCATTTGCAGAAAACGACCTTCCCTAACTTATTATTGCGGAGTGACCAAATCTTTGTCCCTAAAACTGCTGGCGCTCCTCAGCCCCACTCCACCCTCAGGCACTGAAATCCCAGCAACTCCAGCCCCTGCGTTTGTATTCTCCAGAGGGTTTTTTAAACACTTTCAGAACTACCACTGCCTTGATTGGGTGGCATGTCTGAGAATCTGGAATAGTTGACAACTGGCCTAGTCTAACATAAACCTAACATAAGCCGTTAAAACTTTTTCCTGGAGGTCTAAGTCCAGACAGCCAAAAATGAACAGAGATACATATTAGAGAGGGGCTATTAACCAAAAGTTAATAGAAAATGGAGTCAGAGAACATCTCAAAGAGTTACTGGGAGCTAAGATCAGTTTAAGGCACACCGTAAAGAAGTATTAAAGAAAATGGAACCCATTCCTGTTGATGTAGTGACTGAAACCACTCCAAAGAGCAAAGCCCGTCCCGCTGGGGTAAGAAGGAATTCCTGTGGATGTGGAGAATGGAGCATTCCTTGGTCAGCCACATGGCGTACCTCAGTCCTCCAGGGCGAATTACAATGTGTTGGTCTGTTGATGTGGTTTTGAAAGTAAAACTTGTTATAAATTAGAAGTTGATTTCCGAAAATACAGCCCTCTTTTGTATGGTGGGAACAAAATAAAAACGAAACAAAAACACTGACTTTTTCTCAGGCTGAAGAGATGGCACCAAGAAATCAGAGTTGGGTTCCTGTCACCCAAGCTGAGGGGCTCACTATGGCCTGTAACGCCAGCCCTAAGGAGGTCAACATCCTTTTCTGGACTTCTTTGATGGACACACACACACACACACACACACACACACACACACACACACACCACAGAGAGAGACAGAGACAGAGAGAGAGAGACAGACAGAGACAGAGAGGGACAGAAAGAGACTTTTAAAGGTCTTTAAAAAATAAAAGAACTCTTTCTCGTGTTTTTCTTTTTTTAATCCAAACTTAGAGAAAGGTCATCTCCCCTTCATAAAATCCTTTTTAGCCCCTCGCCTAAATCTCTATGGCACAGTTACATTACAGTCAAATTCTCCATGGCGAGCAGGTTTTTTCTACCTCAGTCCTCTGCCCCAAACAAAGCTAATGAAGAAAAGGCTCTAGTCCCTCACTCGTGAAGAAAACACAGACCCCCTCCAAACATAAGCCCAAGTGGCCTGGTCAGGAAGAAGTCATCTAGACAGCCAATCACCTTGTGCCTGCCATTTTGCACTTTTGGAAGGTGACTTCAGGAAAGAATCTAGAGACCATCCTGGCAGGCAAGCCCTGATTCCCCTCTGCTCCTCTGCTTCCCGCTTGTCAAATGAGAGGTTGTGCCCCCAAGAACCAGCAGATGGGGAAAATTCCTCAGAAACAAAGCGCATGGTGGTGGTGTTACAGTCAGTGTCGTCCCAAGCCTCAACCCAACTGCACTGCTTAGGACTCTGCCTCAGGAGCACAGGGCCTCTCACAAGAGAGAGAGATTTCACCCAGGACACAGCCAGATGGGCTAGTGAAGAGACCAAAAAAAGCTGGAAGAAACAGGAACTAACATTCTTCAGCCTCGGTGGAGAGTCCTCTTACCTCCACACCCCTGCAACTCTGGGAGCTGCTCCGTAGCCCACTCCCTAAGCAAGCGTTTCCTACCCCCAGAGATTTGCATTCCCCCAGAGAACAGAGAATGCCCGGTCTCCCCACTTACCCTGTCCTGAAGGAAGAAGGGGAAGCTTCACATTGATTCATACAGGGGTAGCTTGGGGCTGTGACCTCTGAGCCAGACTTCTCCCTCTCTCTCTCTCAAGGAAACAAATGAAGACTTCCGCAGGGGCCTCCAGTCCCTACCTCCAAGCACCCACCTTTTCTTAGATACTGGACTTGGGTGAGCAAGTGGAAACTCTGACCATGCACAGGGCGCCTACGGCTAATTCTTCCACACACGCACATGCACACGAGCGCACACACGCACACACACACGGACTGGCTGATTTACAGTCAATCTTTCAAAGTGCAATTTGTCTAGGAGAAGCCAATGTGAGGCCCATGTGGGCTCCAACCAATGGCGACACAGCGCTTGCAGCTCAGCCAGTCTCAGGTCTGTATTCTAATGGGCCATATCTTTATCAAGGAAATGTCCCTTCTCTGAACTTAAAACTTCTGATGGAGGGCCCCCAGACTCAGAGGCAGAGAAACCGGGTGCTCTGATTATGGAGAGCACCCCTCCTTAGGCCCAGCGGGCAGAGAGGGATCGAGCGGAAGGCCTCCCACCTTCTCTGGACACCTGACTTTCCAGAAGGCTGACGTAGGTGCCCCATCTCTAAGGAAGGGCCTAGCCAGAGGGCAGTCGGAGGCTCGGGGTGGGATGGGGGGTTCTGATTCTCCAAATCTGCCATGAGATTCTGGGCCACCATTTGAAGTGCTGGCCTTTAAGGGCTCCTCGACCTCCGATTCACTGACCTGAAGACCATGGAGTCCAACCTGCAGGGGACCTTCCTCCTGAACAACACACAGCTGGCCCAGTTCTCCGAAATGAAGGCTCCCATGTGCCAGTACTCGGTGCAGAACTCCTTCTACAAGCTCAGCCCTCCGGGACTTGGCCCCCAGCTAGCGGCTGGGACACCCCACGGAATCACTGACATCCTGAGCAGGCCGGTGGCCACTCCGAACAGCAGCCTTCTCTCCGGCTACCCCCACGTGGCAGGCTTTGGTGGACTCAGCTCCCAGGGCGTCTACTACGGCCCCCAGGTGGGGAGTTTTTCCAAGACTGGGAACGAGTACCCCACCCGGACCCGGAACTGCTGGGCAGACACAGGCCAGGACTGGAGAGGTAGCACTCGGCCATGCAGCAACAGTGAGTACAGGGCCTTCACCCCCAGCCCAGCCTGTCCCGGGGAGGAAGGAGGAGGTAGGGGTTCTACCCCACCTCAGCCGCAGTTACATAGCCCTGCTCCCTTTCCTTGGCTCACAGCAGAACTGAATCCCACCCTCCTCGCTCCCACAGGTATCTGAACCCGCCATCCCTCCTTGCCCTTCAAGGGACCTTGGGTACTCCAGGCCCCACGAACACAGCCCACCCCACTCTGTGCATGCTGGGCTGGCAGCTCAGTTTGTTTCTGCCCGGAGTCATGCTGCCCCTTCACACGGGGGGCACAGTGAAGAAAACTTACTGGATTTAGTATTGTATCCCCAAGGGCCCAATTTTGCACAGCGTTGTTCCAAAACCCACTGGGGTCCCATCCTGAAGCCAAGGCCCACCACCCACCTTCCTGCTCCCTGTTTAGGTCAGCAACGGAACAAGAGTGCTAAGCTGACCTTGGCCCTGACTGCTAGGGGCAGGGGGTGGGAGGGTTGCCCATCCCTGAGACTCGGGTTTCTAAGAACTGGAGTGGAGGGGTGGGTATTATGCCAATCAGGGATCCAGGAAGTGAGGCACACTGGGAGAGAGTGGCAGTGGTTTCCAGGGTCCTCAGGACACTAAAGGGGGATAAACATATGGCAGGGACAGAGGCAAAGCCCCCTCTACTTCTGTTTAATCTCTGTCTCCCACGCTGCATGAGAGATTTGGAACCAAAGATGGGAACCCTAACAACTCTTGTCTCCCATGTGCTGTGCCTGAATGACAGCCACCTCCCTCCCCACTCATCTCTTGGGACCTAGCCTACCATCTTGTTTGGGGGTGCTATCAACTCAAGCTGTTTCTCCCGCACCTCCGCCCCACACTCCCCCATCCTGACCCAGCCCTTGATCTCGAACGCATACACTCACTAGAAAATAGCCCGGAAAGCCAGTGGACGTTTTAACGGGAGAGGAGAGAGAACCGAAGACGCTGGTCTTTTAGGGCAGTGTTTCTCAACCTGTGGGTCGTGACCCCTTTGGGGATTGAACGACTCTTTCACGGGGGTCACATGTCAAATAGCATGCATGTCAGATAGTCCCAGTTCATAACAGTAGCAAATTGACAGTTACAAAGTGGCAACAAAATAACTTTATGGTTTGGGGAGTCACCATAACACAAGGAACTGTGTTGAAGGGTTTCAGCATGAGGAAGGTCTAGAGCCGCTGAATTAGGAGGTCCTTTTCATCTGCTGGGCTGAAGTCCCCTTCCTGTAACGAGAGGGCAGAGGACACGAGTTGCTGGACTACACTAAGGCCAAGCAGATGGGCACTTTGCTTACTTTGAGCGTCAAGCTCCTTCCTGAACAACCGGTCCTGACTGAGTTGGGGCTCTCCGGTCTCTCCACATGACTCTGACCCTCCAAAACCAGGCTGTGCGATAGATTCCAAGGGGTCTGAGAGAGGCTGGGCTTCCAGGCTGGCTGCTAGGCAATGCAGCCCATGGAGGAGGAATTGGAGCCGGAAGCCTTCACTTCTGTGCTTTTCCAATGGACCTGGGAAGTTGGGGGCTTGTAGAAAGGAAGTGGGGAGGAATTCAGAGGCCCCAGAGGCTGTCTGGTTGCAGCTGGCAGGTATTACCCATGCCTTGGTGCATTCATGCACACACCAGAATAATAGCCAGGAAAGCCAGCGGTCAGTTTAACACAAGAAGAGAGAGAACTGAAGATGCTCATCTCTTAGGGTAGTGGTTCTCAGCCTGTGGGTCTCGACCCCTTTGGGGGTCTGATAGAAGTAGAAGGCGCACCATGCTTTGGTGAAAGGAAGGGCATCCTTGTCTTGGTGTCTTAGCACAGAAAAGAAATTCCCATGCATCCCCTGGGTCAGACAACATCAGTGGATTGTGGGAAAACTAGGAAAGGCACAAGACCCAGTTCTAAAGCCTCACTGTCTCTGCAGCCGGTGCAGCTGCCCTCTGGGGACCCTGTCCACCCGGGGTGTGGTAGCGGTCACAGTAACTGCTATTGTCAGTGTCAGAAGTGCTGCTCAACTGACAGGTGTCACCGCATTCCTGGACCTCAGTGGCTTCTCAGTAGGGGCACACATCCCTGTGGAAGAATCAGGGCAAGCTGGCACACACACACACACACTCGCCCTGGGCAGGTTCTCATCAGATCTCCACTCACCTTGCTAACCGTACTTTCCTCCCTCCTGGCAGCCCCAGACCCCCTGAGTGACACTATCCACAAGAAAAAGCACACCCGCCCTACCTTCACAGGCCACCAGATCTTTGCTCTGGAGAAAACCTTTGAGCAGACCAAGTACTTGGCTGGCCCCGAGCGGGCGAGGCTGGCTTATTCACTGGGCATGACAGAGTCACAGGTCAAGGTGAGTCTGCCAGGGCAGGAGGCCACCGGGTGAGAGGGGGGTGTGGTTGCCCATCTTACTGTGGAGGTTATAATAATTACCAACTCCCCCTCCCCCACACACACCGTGACAGCCATCTCTACCTAGTCCTGTCTTAGAGCCTGTAAGCAGTACCATTAACTCTCACCTTTGTGGCTCCATTTTACAAATAAAGAGACAGTGTCAGTTAATCAAACCCGATGCTTGTGGTCGTCTGGCCAGCAAGTGGAGAGCTGAGACTTGAACCGAGATCTGTGGGACGCTGACCAGCTGGCCCATTTTCCAGTTGAATGAAGATAATACACCCCCCTGTTCGCACCCATGCACAGGAGGGTGGCAGAGATCAGCCACAGGCTCCTCTTCAAGGTCCAGGGATGATAAGTGTTCCCACTGCCACACTGGCCTGTCCACGGTTTGGGTGGGGACACAGGAGAAAAAAAAAACCCACGAACCTCGCCAGCACTGCAACCTCGCTGTGAAGAAATGAAGAAGGGTGAACAGATTAGGGGGGTTCTGGGGCGAATGGGACCTACCTCAGCAGGTAGTCACAGCCACGAGAGAAGGCTGCGGTTCTCCTACTGCACACTCCTGTGCCTCTCTAGGGCAACACGGTCTTCCGCCGTCTTAGTGTACCTGTTATTTTTCTAGGGGCCAATTATTCATGAGGTTCCTGGAGATGTGTAAAGTTCAGAGAGGGGCGACTTCATTCATCCCGTTTTATGTTGCTTGCTGGGAGGGCCAAGACATGCTAGGCCCTGGGCTCTACCTTACACTGCCCTGAGTCCAGGGACATTTCTAACCAGTGGTGTTTCAGGGGCTTTGGGCCAGATGCCTAGATTGCATCCGAGGCAAGGAGGAAGCTGCCGCTCAGGAAAGAACTGTGGCACGCCTTTATTTTATTTCACTTGATTTTATTTTCCCCCTGCGGGTAACGCAAGTCTCAGGCCGCTGCACGGTGGTGCATGGTGGGTACTTGACTCTGGGGTAGCTTCGAGGCGGTCGCAGTGGAGCCCGCCCCAGCACCGCGGTTGCTTTTTGCAGGTGTGGTTCCAGAACCGCCGAACCAAGTGGAGGAAGAAGAGCGCTTTGGAGCCCTCGTCCTCCACGCCCCGGGCCCCGGGCGGTGCGAGCGGGGACCGCGCGGCCTCGGAGAACGAGGATGATGAGTACAACAAGCCCCTGGACCCAGACTCGGACGACGAGAAGATTCGCCTGCTGCTGCGCAAGCACCGGGCCGCCTTCTCGGTGCTCAGCCTGGGCGCGCACAGCGTGTGACCCCGGGCCAGCCGCGCGGACCAGCCTTCCCCTCCCCTTTCCGTGCAGCCCGCTGTGGGCAGGGACCAGAGAAGAGGAGTTCCGGGGGGAGGGGGTGGAAAAGAGGAAGGAAGTGGAAAGAGGAGGAGGAAGAGAGAGAGAAGGAAGGGAAGGAGGAGAGGAATGGCGAGTGCCCCGAGAGAGGAGATGGCGCATCCCTCTGCCATTCCTCCCTCTGGGCCCCTTGCCCAGTCAGCCCTGCTCATCAGGGAACCTGGCTATGGAACTCTCCAGATCCCCTAAGGACCAGCAGATTAGGGAGTCACACAAGGCACTGCGCCCAGTCGTAGGCTGGGACTGCAAAGCAAAAGGTGGAGGCCGAGGTCCAGGTGTGCTTCCCAGTGATCCCACTGCTGCGGACAGGAGGAAATCCACCTCTGCGAGGGGAGCGGGTCCTGAAAACAGGAACTCTTCAAACCCCGAGTTTCAGGACCCTGGGACCCCCAACTGCACTTTACTGTCAACGCAGATCCCGCTGTATCAAGGAAGACTCTGGGAAAGGGCGGAGGGGAAGCCAGGCAGAGGGAAAACAGGTACCCACCAAGGCATCGCGGGGCACCTAAGCACACCAGAGTTTGGGAGCACCTCAGCAGGATGGAGAGAAAGTCTCTGAACGCCACACTCCACCAATAGGGGCACCAGACTGAGAGAACTTCAGGCAGGACAGGGGGGCTGGGAGTGCTGTTGGGCACCCAGGCGTTTAAAACCAAACTAGAATAAAGATGAAAATCCCAGAAACCTCCCCGCGGCTCCTGCGCTTCTCTAACGGAAATAGTGGCAGTGTTCTCTCACGTCCTGAAATTATCGGTTGGGCTGGAAAGTGGCCCCGCGGTTAAAATCACCTGCTGCTCTTCTAGAAGACTGGAGCTGGGTTCCCAGTTACAGGCTGCTCACAACGGCCTGTAACTCCAGCTATAGGGGGATACGACGCCCTCTTCTGGCCTCCTCAGGTACTGCATGCACGCTCACAGACAACACACGCACTCAGTTAATAATAAAAATAAATCCTTTTATAAAATAAATCAATCTAAAAAAAGAAGTAGAAACCATCATCCACAGGCCAAATGTTTTCTTCATCTACCTCCTTTTCTTCCACATCACAGGTGTTCCAGGATTAAGGGGAAGGGAACAGTCCTGTGATCATCGCCACCAGTTTCTTCCCTAACTGGTACCTCAGGCTCTAATGGGTGAGCCCAGATTTTGGCCACAGCTCTCAACTGTGTCATTCGTACTAGAAGGACCTGGGTCCTGTGCCCAGATTAAAAGTTCAGGCACACTGAGGTGGACTGTTCTTTTGAGCAAGTTATTAATACCATAGAAAAACAGTACACTGGGAGCCCTGAGTAGACTTCAGACCCACAAGAATAGCTGCAAATCCTGTCTTGTAGATTTCAGGAGATGGAGGGCCCATGTTAGTGGTTCTCAACCTGTGGGTCTCAACTCTTTCTGAGGGTCAAACAAGCGTTTCACAGGGGTGAAAACTAAGACTATCAGAAAAGATTTGAAAAGATAATTAGCAACAGTAGCAAAGTTACAGTTAAGTATCAATGGAAATGATTTTGGGGTTGGGGATCACCACAACATAAGGAACTATATTTAAGGGGAACAGCATTGGGAAGGTTGAGAACCAGTGCCACATCGTTGATAAGTATTCCATAACTTTGTGCTTATAGGCAGGTTGTCTCTGATTCCAGGGCAACAGGGGGTGGAGGGAGGTTTAGGTCTCTAGCTGATGTCTGTCTGTCATACCAAATATACCACTTGTAGCTCTGAAAGCTGAGGGGGCTTATAATCGTCCTTAGGGGAGACATGGGGTATAGACACACGGTCAACTCTGTCGGGGTGCCAGCCATGTTCTTTGTTGCAGCTGGGAGGGCAAAGAGGGCAAAAATGGCTGAACAGTCTTAGCTCCAACCTCATACTCAGGTGAGGCCAGGTGAGGATAGGTAGCTGCCAATGTCTTGCCAGGTTCAGAATGGTCATAGCCAGACAGCGATGGTCAAAACCAGGGACAGGTTCTAAGCTCCCATTTCTGGGACCTGGATCCATGTTCCAGCCATCCTTAGGGTTGATCCTGGAATTCCATAACTCTCCAAAGTGACACAGGACCGAGAGGCCAGTGGACTGAGCCGTGCCTCTCTCTGCACCCTTGGGCGAATTGTTTAACTTCTGTGACTCAGTTTACTCGTCTGTCGATGGGATGATAGTTATGCGTGCATACGTTGTAGGGGGTTGGGTAAGATTAATGAGGAGGGCATGAAGGAACGAGCTTTCAATCCCAGCCTTCAAGAGGAAGACATGGGTGAGGTCAAAGCCAGCCTGGTTTACTTACCAGTTCTAGGCCAGCCAGGCCTCCATCAAAAAGAGAGATGGACACTGAGATGCCACAGCTGGAAGACAGCAAAACCATGTCAAAGAAAAAAGAAAAAATAAAGAAAAGACAAAATGAGTGTAGCTGGCAGCTACCAACAGGAAATACCATTCCCAAGCAATGAGACCCTTGCTTCCAACTTGCGTGTCTCCTGCAACATGGCTGGGTAGAAACTCAATTCCCACAGTACTAAGGAATGAAGCCTTTGGGGATGAAAACTCTACCCCTCATGCACTAGATTGGCGACCCTTAGAAGGAGTTGAGAGAAGGTCCTTCTTTTGGGTCCATCAAAGTGTCTCTTCAAAGTGAGGACACAGTTCACATCACCATCTTAGAAGCAGAAAAGAGTCACCAAACCTGGTGGTACTAAGACCTTAGACTTCTAGTTTCCAAGTACTGGAGTCACTCGGGCTTGGGCATGGGGGTATAGCGGAATGGCGTGTGAAAGACACAGGCTGGAGGGGTGGCTCCCCACTTTGGCAAGGGGTAACCGGAGCGTTGGGACCAAATCAGTTCATTTCTCTTTAAAGCTGGTGCCCTGGCTATAGCTTGAGGCTGCAAGACCACGTCTGTGAGGTGGATGGATCCCATGAACCATGCTCTGAGTCCAGAAGGGCATGGGCACTTAATACCACACACCCTACTCTTCCTCTTCCGGTTCACACTAGTGGCCAAGGCTGGGACACATGGACTGACAGTCATAGCTACTGGCTCCTTATGTGCCCAACCTCCATGGGCCAGCTGCTGGCCTGGGGGTCCTGAGAGGCTCTCAAAAAGGGGGCGGGGCAGGTTCATGTCACCAAAAACTCTCTTGGAACTCTGGACTACAGCTTGTAGGGGCACCAGCTTGGACAGGGTGCTTTCAGGCAACCTGTAAGTGGTCAGTGGCAGGAAAGCTTGTGCCAGTAGGAGACCCTCCCTTTACCACTTCCCCACTCAACATTTGGAGTTCACAGGGTCATACCACTCGCCTGGCCACCGCAGGCTTCTGTGTCTGTGCCTGTTCCTCCAGGCTTCACTCTGCATCAGCAGCGGGGTTCTTGCTTGTTCCCTGAGATGCCGTGGTGGTCTAGGGTGAAGACTCCCAGACCCGCAGCAAAGGATGCTTGCACCGGATTGGTGCCCTCCGGCCAGCCACCTTCCAGCTGTTGCAGATGGCTGGCACTGTTCTCCTGCAGACGAACGCTGCTGCAGAAACGTGGGCTGCCATTCCGTGGGCTGCACAGGAGCTCACGTTCAAACTGTTCTCTGAACGGCGGGCTCGCATCCCACTGTATTGCTGGAGAACTCAGGCTGGCCCACTCCCGGCGCACTCGTTAGAGATCTGTGATGTGCCCTGTGCTTCCCTTAGCTCAGCTCAAGATCAGAAGTCCTTAGGGACCGGTGTTCTTTCATGGCTCTGTTTTGACTTACTGGTAGTGAGGAACCAGGGAAGCCATGCAGTTCGCCGAGCGACCTCCTGCTCAATCCAGGCTGACTCCGGAGCTCCCAATTTTGACTACAATAAAAACTCAATAATAAAAAAAAAAATAAGAAAAAAGAGAAAATTTAGATAACGAAAATAGATTCCAATTTAAGAGCGGCACGGTAGTGACATCTATTATTCTGGCACCTGAGAGGCTGAGGCAGGAGACTATGCACTCCAGACCAGCCTACATTTCGAGCCTGGTTCCATCTCTGTCAGGACTGAGTGCTTGCCTTTGCCGGATGAGAAATTCAGAAGCAGCTTTCCTGTGGAGAGTAAGACTAATTGTCTACAAAGTAAAGAAGAAACCAATTATGGAACAACCTTTGTGTAATAAAATCCTATCTAAAGTTTAAAAAAAGAAAAAACTGACCAAGGTTGAACACTTGTATAAGACAAAGCAAATTATAAATTAAAAAAAAAAAAAAAAACAGTTGATGAAAAACTAGGGCTGGGACACAGCTCAGTGCTGGAGGACACGATTAGCATTGTGCCCTGGGTTCCATCCTCAGTACCAAAACCAAGTAAATAAAGCAAGACTGAAAGAATAACAACACTGCAGGATGGAGGACCACTTGAACATATATATACACACGTGTACATGTGTGTACATGTGTGCGTGCATGTGTGTGCATATTTGTGTATATATGTGTGCATTTGTGTATGTGTGAGCATGTGTGTATATTTGTTGTGCATGTGTGCATATTTGTATGCATTGTGTACATGTGTGTACATCTGTGTGCATGTGTGTGTACATGTGTGTGCACACATTTGTGTGTATGTGTGTGCATGTGTGTATGTTTGTGTTTATACATGAGTGTGTGCATACTTGTGTATATATGTGTGTTTGTGTGCACAAGTGTGCATATATGTGCCTGGCTCTGCAGCTGGAACTGCTGACATCACCCAGGAACAACCTCCCCAGCCTCAAAGATGCTCTGAATCTCAAAGAAGACAAGCTGTGAGGATGGAAGGGAATTCCAGGTCTCAGTGCCCTGAGGCTTGTCCTAGAGTGACAGAAGGACCCAGCAGATGCTAGAATCAGGGGCATAAAGTACTGACTAAGCTCACAGTTGATCCTTGCAAAACCAAGGCTTATTAGAAGAGCTCAGTAAGCTAATGTTGAGGAAAAACACTCGCTGTCCATAGACTGTCATGCCCATCAGGAAGAGCTGCTGGGTCTGTACACACACCGTTGTTAACCATATTCACCACATGCACAGTAGAGCTGGAAACAGACCTCCCAATCCTGGTCTGCGAGTTGATACCCTGTTTTCCTCACCTGCCTCTGTGATCACCATTCCAATTTCTGCTTCTGAGCTTGGTGGTCCTAAATTCCTCATGTAATGTATATGTGTGTACATGTGTGTGTATGTACATATATGTTCTCTGTATGCACAGAATGTTATTCAGTTCTACCCACATTGTCCAAATGGAGGATGCTCTTTTAATTTAAAACATTTCATTTTGTTCATTTGTTTATGGGGCAGGGGCAGTTCATGATGATCAGAGGAGAACTTTCAGGAGTTGACTCTTTCCCTCCACCATTTAGGTCCTGGGGATCCAATGTAGGTCTCTCTGGCCAGCCTTTCCTTTCCATAGGTGAGTCAAATTCCTTCCTGTGTATATCCCCTGTCTTTAAGGATTCTGCTGCTGATGTTGCCACACCCCAACTATTGTGAACAGCCCTGCGACGGGCATGGAAACCAAGTTCTCTTCTGAAGACAGATTTCTTTGAGTAAAGATTCAGGTTAGCTGGATCTAGTTCTGGTTTGAGGAACTCCTGTAACAGGTGGCATACGGGCTACGCTGATTTGCTTCCCTGATAGTGAACAAGACTCCTGCTTTGTCACATCCTCTCCAAGATGATGTCATGGTTTTAATTCACATTCCCCAGGACTGGGGATGGGGCTCAGGGGTAGAATGCTTGCCTAGGATGTACAAGGCTGTGGACTTGATCCTGCGCTGAAGGGAGTTGGTCTTAATTTGTAGCTTCCCGATGGTTAGCCATGTTACGCAGTGTTCATATGTTCGTCGGTCATTTATTGTGTTTTGAGAACCCTCTGTCCAAGTCCACTAAGGTTTCGTTGTTGTTTTAATTGTTGTTATTTTGGTTTGGGTTGGGTTTTGGTTTCTTGAGACAGGGTTTCTTTATGTAGCTCTGGCTGACCTGAAACTCACTCCGTAGACCAGGGTGGCTTTGAACTCAGAGATCTGCCTGCCTCTGCCTCCAAGTGCTTAGATTAAAGGTGTGTGCCAACCCCCCCCCCCCCGGTCAAGTCTCCTAAGTGTTAACAGGGTTCTTCTTTGCCTAGCTATTCGAGTTGAGTCCGTTTGATTGTCTGGGTGCTATCCCTTTTTGAATGTATAGTGTGAACATATTTTCCCATCGTGACAGAGAGAAGGAAAGTAGCCAGCTTCGGCGTTCATGGTGATTAACGGGCTTACCAAGGGAATATTCGTTTATATAGGGATGAGAAAAGAAAATGAGAAGCCGTCTCAGACTTGAGACAGCAGAGCTAATGCTGCTCCACTGACTTCCACTTCTCTACTGACTTCCGCTTCTCCACTGACTTCCGCTTCTCCACTGACTTCCGCTTCTCCACTGACTTCCGCTTCTCTACTGACTTCCGCTTCTCTACTGACTTCCGCTTCTCCACTGACTTCCGCTTCTCCACTGACTTCCGCTTCTCCACTGACTTCCGCTTCTCTACTGACTTCCGCTTCTCTACTGACTTCTGCTTCTCCACTGACTTCCGCTTCTTTACTGACTTCCGCTCTGCGAACCTGCTTGCCTCCCTCTTTTCCTAAGAGTGTGACGCTGACCCTTCTCTCTTGAGAAGCAGCCACAGCCACTATCAGCTTAGGAACCAAGTCCTGCTTGCTAAAGGCAAAACTGTCTAAACTAGAAACCCGCACATTTCAGCTTCTGCAACGCTTACTCAGCTCCAGGAGAAATCTCCTTTGGGGATTTAAAAAAGATAAAAGAAAAAGAGGCCACCCTTAATCACAAGATTAAGACAGTGCCTGACCCCATAGAAACCATGATGTATTCCTGGTGTTTTCTCAGAGCTGAGGAGGAAGGCTGTCCTCCCCACCTTGGTATCTTGGGGCCCGTATTCAGTTCCATTACTCAGTGTGCCTGATTTCATCTCTCTGTAGCGCTGCCCTAATTACCACAGCAGCGTATGTAGTAGAGCTGCAAGTCAGGGGATGTCTGAAGCCCCAGACATAGTTCATTTTGCTTGCCGTTACTATTTTTGGCTTTAAAAAAAAAATTATATAAATTTCAGGATTTTTTTTTTTTTTTTTTTTGCTCGTGTGAGAAGGGACATTGGGATTTTGAAAGGAGTTGCACCCCTGTGCGTTGTTACGTGTGATTCTCGGGCTGCCTGCACGTCAGCAGGCTTGTCTGTTGGCTTTGTGTTTGAGACAGGGTCTCACTATGTAGCCCCGACTGGCCTGGAACTTGCAATGTAGACAAGGTAGCCTGGAACTGGTGTCAATTCTTGTGTCTCTTCACCCTTGGCACCGTGGGTATAGGCATGCGTGAACACAGTGGGCTATGAATCAGGGTTTAATACTGACGTGAGATGAGACACGGGGGTTGGCAGCTCTGTGGAGGAGTGCCCAGAGTCCCCTCACATGTTCTCTGGGTGTAAGGCAGCACAGAGCCCACCCTCGACTGAACAGACTTTAAACCCCAAAGCTGTGAAGGGCAGAAGGGCACCAGGTCAGAGGTCACTGGTTCCTAGGACTCCTTGGGTGCAGGTGATAACATGCCGGAATGAACCAGCTAGCCAGTGCCCCAAGACACACAGAATGGACAGAGGGGACAACGGTGACTTTCAAAGCCCAGCTTGACTGAAACGTTGTTTGTCTAGCCCTGCACCCTTGTGGGTGAATTGGATTCTGTTGTTGTAGCCGGGTGACAACTACGGAAAGGCAGAGAAAGACAGAGAAAGGCAGCGAGAAGGCTGATGTTCCTTCTGAGGAAGAATAGAGACAGACTGGCACCGACCTTCCATTGTGACTTGAAGGGAGGAGCTCATGTCAGAAAACCCCCACTGGCTCCTTGGTGTCAATGCTCTCCTTTCTTTTAAAGAAAATTATTTTAAGCCTATGGGCGATTTTCCCTACATGTGAATCTGTGTACCACAAGAGGGGACTCGGACCCCTGCAAATGAAGGTTGAGTCGCCATGTGGTTGCTGAGACTTAAATCCAGGTCCTGGAAGAGCAATCGGAGCTTTTAAACGTTCAGCCATCTCTCCAGCTCCCTTTTCTCATACTCGATACATTGTTTTCTCAGAAGTTGCTCAATTTCTGAAGCTGTGCTCTTGAAAAGAGTGTTGTGGTTCTCACTGTGGTGCTGTGTTGGCTGGTTGGGGAAGGCCTGCATTATGGCTGAGGAGAGAGTAGAAGACGCTTAAGGGACCTCAACAGTGGTAATGGCAGCTCTGGACACATCTGGAAACGCCACACTCCTTCATCCTGCAGCTTCCTGTAGTATGTTTTTTGCAATTCATAGTGATTTGTTGCAATTCGTGGTCAACCTACACAGAGGAAAGGCACGTTTGGCTTAGCTTTGGAGGTCTGGGCCCACCGTTACTTGGCGTCTCTGTTTGGGTCACTATTTCTGTGATGACCAAAAGCAATTTCAGGAGGAAAGGGTTTATTTAGCTTCTGTATCCTGAGTCGTAGTCCACTGAGGGAAACCAAGGCAGGAACCTGAAGGCACGGAGCTCAGAGGCCATGGACAAGTGTGGCTTACTGCTTTGCTGCTCCTGGCTTGCTCAGCCTGCTTTCTTATAGAAGCCAGGGAGCTGGAGAGATGGCTCAGTGGTTAAGAGCACTGACTGCTCTTCCAGAGGTCCCGAGTTGTTCAATTCCCAGCAACCACACCGTGGCTCACAACCATCTGTAATGGGATCCGACGCCCTCTTCTGGTGTGTCTGAAGACAGCGGAGTAGTTTTTCTATGGAACCCTCAACAGATTTCAAATGACTCTAGGGGCTGGTTTGCTCTTTCCGGGTCCACGGGCCTCTGTACCTGGGACAGGAGGCATGGCTAAATGCAGGCTCATTGTCCTGCAGAGCGAGGAACTGCGGGAGGGGTTCACAGAAAAGGCTACGATCTCTGTGTGGCATCTTGCAAAGGAGAATCAGAGTGAGGAAGAGTGTCTGACTGGAGCCGGAGAGTCCCCGCCGGTAGGTGACGTCACAGGCCAGTAAGTGACGTCACAGGGTAGGTCAGAGCAGTGGCCGTTGTGTGGCTCTGACCACCTCATGGAACAGTCGGCGGTGTGTTACGGAGGAGCTGTGATCTGGATGTGCACCCTCCACCGCCCATGTGGCGCAAACAGCTTTATTTCCATTTGGGGTCTAGCGGGAGTTTTAGGTCATTCGGGGTATGTTCCCTCAGGGTATCGTCTTTTCTCTCTCTTGGCCCTCATGAGGGAGCAGCTCTACTCAACCACATGGTTTTTACCATCGTGCCCCGCCTCTGCCCAGACGGGGACCCAGCAGCTAACATTCCTTAACGTGCAATTCCTTCTCCCGCCTCGGCCTGGGTAGGAATCAAAGCCCTGGGCATGGAAGGCCTGCTCCTACTGCACGGTCGGCCCTTTGCAGTGTCGGTCTCCAAGGTCCGCCCAGAACACTAGTGCACAGAGTCCTCACGCGGCCTCTCCCAGCAGGAAGCAAGCACCATTAATCTTACTCAGGCAAGGGTGGTCCATTCACCTGTCCAAGCCAAAGAGTTAGTGTGTGTCAACAGGAAGCTGGTGTTTACTTCCAGCTCTTAACATCTTCCCTTCACTACAGAAAGTCCATGGTGAGGTGAACTGGGCCAGAAGCCAATCCAGTCAGAAAAAAAAATCAAAAACACAGGCGCCAGCCTGGGTGTGGTAGGAATGGCAGTTCTAGGCAGAGGAGAAAAAAAAAAAAAAAAAAAAAACATAAAACGGAAGTTCTAGCCTCAGACAAGGTGAGGGGCTACCAGCCACAGCCAATCCACACAGACAGGGTGTCCTGGACTGATCTCCAAGTCAATGCTGCTCTGTAACTGGCAACGTGTAACTAACTGCCAAGGCTGAAGAGAACGTTGACAAAGGAGGGGCTGTTTATTGAACACCTACAATGTACCAAGCATTATATAGGCTCACAGGAAATCTCTGAGAGACCTACACGACAGGACTTCAGTGAGGGAAGACACATTAAATTACAGCAAAATGCAGTGGGTTAGCCTCGGAACATACGTAGAGAAGGTAGATATGAACCCAGGTCTGCTTCCAAAGATAAATTTTCCTTCCCCTCCAAATCTCCCTCTCTCTCCTTTTTCCTCTCCCCCCTCTCTCTCTCTTGCATGTACACACACACACACACACACACACACACACACACACACACACCAAAAGAAAAAAAAAAGTCAGCCCAGACTTATGAGGTCAAGTGTTAAAAAAAAAAAGGTCATCAGGGCTATTGCCCACTCCCCTCACACCCTAGGAATGCCTGGAGGTGGGAGGGTCGGGGAGAGGCTGAGAGAGGGAGGTGGCGGTGTGTGCATGCTGGTGTGCCCAGGGAAAAGAAACCCAACAGGCTGATACGATCTCTTGTTTCCCCGAGGAAAGCACCAATTAAACACAAGGCAGATGTGAGCAAATAACGCTGTGGCATCCAGAGAGAAAAATCAATATTAGATTATATGTCCTAACCCAATCACATAACAATTAATACAGAGCAGGTAGGGCTGAGGGCAGCCACCAGAATGCAGGGTACTACACTGGGCCTGTCCCTCAGCAGCCTCACATCTCCAAGGCACCCACGGCTCACGGCCTGGCCCTTCCAGAAAGGATCTGGGGTCTCTGCTTCTGAAAAAAAGCTGCCTGAGGTTTGGCGGAGCCCCCTGTGAGGACGGCAGGGGTTGGGGTGGGGTGAAAGTGACTCTCTTGGTCTTGTGGGGGGTGAGATGGATGTACCTGGAGGAGGGAAGTGGGTGAAAGACATTCTGGGGTGAGGGCACCCCCTGGGGAAGCCACAACAATCCACATTACGCAGGCAGGCTAACAATAGTACAGATGTTCCAGGAAATAATGAAGGACCGCCCTAACTAAGCGATAGGAAATCAGGCCCAAATGGGGAAACGGGGAAAAACACTCTGGAAGTGATGCGGGGGCTCCTGGAGAGAAAGAAGGCATCTGTGGTTTATGTAACTCGGAGAGAACAATCGGGCAACGACTGGATCATTTTCAAGTGGGGTAATTACAGAGGAGTCAAGGGTGAGCAGCACAGGGCACAGTGATGGTGACAGTATTGCCACCTAGAAAGGGCTTCAGGCCCACTGCGGGGATGAAGGTGGGGGATGGGGATAAGGCAGTTCCACACAGCTGCCTGCCACGACAGTTGACCAAGTTCTGCCAGCCTCTGCCCCAGGGAGAGAGCTTTAGCCCTGTCGGAGAGACAGTCAAAAGTGCTGGTGTCCCAGGGCAGGGGAACCTGACTACTGTGTGTAAACCTGGCAGAGCCAACCCAGAGCAGCTCCTTAAACGAAAGTGGAGGGGAGGTGCAACCAGGCAGTCAAAAGGTTCCTGCTTCTGCTTCTTTCCATGGAGAGCCCGGGGTCAGGGTTCTTCCTACACCCCAAAATATTCCACCGTGGAAAGCGCAGAGGAAGGGGTCCTTTCCGAGCGGGGGAGTTCTATGGGCCAAGGACTGTTGCATGCCAAGGAAAAACAAAATTTGTTAGCCGAATATTTTTTTAGACATTTTGCAAGATGCACGGCCTCCCTGACAATTTTTAATGTACTAACTGCCTGGTCCACTGAGCTGATTAATTGGTGCTGGAGCGATCAATAAAAAACAGAAAATTAAAACAATTTTAAAGTGATTAAGTAGTTTAACACCTGTCTTCCGTCACGTCAGCGCAGGAAGAAAAATAAAGCAGGTGTCGAAGGGGCCTCCTGAAGCAAGAGAAAACAGCTCCTGTCTCAGAAATGACAAATCACAGCTGGCAGATCAATCTGCTGCAGCAAGCCCTTCTCGGAGGGGCCCAGTACAGAGCGTCGTGCAGGAGGAGCAGGGCCAAGCCAGAGAGCCCCTGCCTCCAGTTGCCTCCAGGCGCCACCTGCTGCTCTGTTGAGAAAGAGCCAGGCGCTTGTCTAGGCCCTGGGACCGGAAGCCGAGCTTGGGCAGCCCCGGGGCATCTGAAACTCAAGCGACACAGTGGGAAGGCCCTAGTTACACTGTTGCTCATTCTAGCTATTCGGACCCACATCCGTCTGACCAGGAAGTAGCTCAAATGTACTTCGAATGTGGTTGCAGGCCCACGGAGTTAAGGGAAGAAAATAAATGGGTCACAGCTATGCCTGAGGATTACCAGAATGTCTCCTCCCTCCCTTCCAAGGGAGATAGATCCCCAGTCTCCGCTATTGGTCTCCTCTTGTCTCTGGCATCATCAGGTCGTACCCGCTGGGTGATGCCCAAACATTCTTTGTTCCAGCTTCACTTCCCTGAACCTCCACTCCGGCTAGAACGGTAACTGAAGTCCAAGCAAACCACTCCTCTCCCACGGCTTTTGGCCTCACAGGAAGCCATCTTGGAGCAGAGCAGGCTCTAAGTTAACGGCTCTTTGCCCCGAATGGAACGAACCTGGGAAGTAAGGTGAGTCGACAAGCGTTAGGAAGTTGGCTGTCCCACCTAGAGAGGGGACCGGAGTTGGGTGTGCTTTGTAGGAGCAGAGCAGGTTCAAGGCCAACCTAGGCTACAAAACAAGACTGTTAAAAAAAAATGGACTTGGAATTTTGCACATGAAAATCCAACTCACCTGTGCTCTCAAAAGCTATACTCACGTTTTCTTTGGCTGCCTGGGGTGCACCACCCCATGATAGTGGGACTGGGTGTGGGGCACTGGCCTGAAGTCCCTAGGAGTCAGGCTCCTCAAACAAAGTCCTGTATCCAGGGCCAGAAGCCATTCCCCCGAGACAGTACTATGATAATACTCACTTGTTCACCCTTCAAGGTCCTCTGGTGGTGGCTCTGTCTACCCTAGACCAGGACAGAAGCAGCAGCTTTAACAGCCAAGAAAACCCACAGAAGGTAGGAAATATCAGAGGCCACCAGTGGTGGTTGGTTTCCTGATAGGGTTTTTGCTATGTGTTCCATGCAGGACTAGAACTCATCGTGTAGATCAAGGTAGCTTTGAATTCAGAGAACCGCCTGCCTCCCCCTCCAGCGTGGGGCTCCAGGTGTGCATACCTGGCTCGGGACTTCTTGGCATGGCCATCACAGTAGGTACTGACAGACAGACGGCCAAGGTAGGGCCAAGAACAAAGGGTCTCCAGCTGGTTTCTTAAAGTGTGTGTGTGTGTGTGTGTGAGGGCCCCTAGAACTGTCGTTAAAGGCAGCTGTAAGCTGTTTTCTGTGGTGCTGGGAAAACACCTGGGATTTCCCACCGGTGATCATCTTAACCACTGAGCCACACTTCCAGATGCCAGCCGTTCTGACAAACACAGCCTGTTTTCCTTTCTCTAACATC
Organism: Rattus rattus; assembly: GCF_011064425.1. Lineage (NCBI taxonomy): Eukaryota > Metazoa > Chordata > Mammalia > Rodentia > Muridae > Rattus > Rattus rattus. Next base: position 63,254,794 of record NC_046166.1, on the reverse strand, counting down.
CCCCTAGGTGAGGACTGTGGCCTGCAGCCCAGTTTAAGGTGTCAAACACCCCCACACTGCCTAGCAAGCAATGATGCCAACACAAAGCCCAGACTTGCAGTGCTGGCTGTTGGCTCACTTATAGAAGTACTTAGCATGCACTGTCTCCGGGCGTCCCCCAGCTTAGGGAACAGCTCAAAGGTCCTACAGCTTGTCTTCAGTCCATTTTAAGGATCTGCTCCAACAGGTGTTTTTGGTCCAGGGTCCACTTAAGCCTGGGAAAGGTTGCTCAGTATGTGTCCCCAGAGACCTGCCCAGGTCCCTCAGTGCCACCCAGACGCAGGTCAAGCGAGGGACTCAACTGTTCACAAGCCAACACAAGTTCTTGACTCTGCTGGCCTGCTATTGCTCCCGGCAGAGTAAGCTCGACCGACACTGACTGAGATTAAGTTTCCCTGGGCCCAAGTTCCAAACTCGGCTGTTTTGTTTCTGTTAAAATGCAATTGTTTTTCTCTGGAGTGTGCAGTGACTGCTCCGCGTCAGGAAGATGTATGAAAATCTCCACTTCAATTCAGCATCCCTTTTCTCCCAGACAAACATGGTCGGATTTTAATAAATCAAAGAGCTACAGTGTTTAATAAAAATTTATTGACTTACAAGTGATTATTTATCAAAAGACCATTAATAGCGGGTACTGAAATGATGTGTTACTGGGTGGTGCTGGGAGACTAATAGGAAATCAATGCTCCTGGCCGGACAGAATGCATATGAGAAGCCCACCCCCCAACAGTGAGCAAAATTTCACCAGCAAAATACACCAGGCGCTGGCCCCTGTGCAGTGAAAAGTTCCTCCTTTTTATTTATTGTTTACAAATGAAATAATCAATACTTTTAATCTAGAGGAAAATTTATTAACTTTCCCATCGGAGAGAGACATATTGACTGGGGGAGAGACGAGTGAGCACCATGAGAGATGGATGGCTAGATGGTCATCTCTTAGCCTGTCCGAGAGTCTGTGCGTGGACTGGGATAGCCCAGCCCACACGGGATGGTGCACCTGGAGAAACTGAGTCTGGCAGCAGTGAACACCAACCCAGATTGGTCAAGTCTAGGAGGCAGCAGAGTTTACAGCCCAGATCTCCACAAGGTAATCGGGTCAGTTCAAGAGCTAAAAGTTGCTGTCCTGACCCACCATCCCTCACACGTAAGCTCTCTGAAGGGAGAGGAATGGTTCTCACATGTAAATCAGCTCCACCAAAGCTTGGTGGGACCCTGGCCAGGCTGACACCTTCTGGTGAGCCTCTCTCCTCTATCGGGGGCACTGTAGTAGCCTGATTAACAACCTCTTTACCTAGCTGGTAAGAAGTCATCATGTTGGATTTAAAGCTGTGATCTGCAACCCCAGCTACCCAGCAGGTTTGGGCCTAGCACAGATCCCCTGGGGACAGAACAGTGGTTAGTGTCCCAAGTTGGGTTTATCAGAGGGAGCAAACAGCTCAAAGTGGACTCCTATTTCAGAACCACACGATTTTAGGGCTCAGAGCTCGCATCTGAGCAATGAGTTTTTAAATGAAATTGGAGCTGGAGTAGGAGCTCGGTCAATAAACCACTTGCATTGCAAGTACGAGGACCTGAGTTTGAACTCCTTGGAAGGTGGTTTCTACTTTTAGTCAGTAGACTCACTGGCCAAGCAGCCTAGGTGAATGAGAGACCATGTCTCAAAACCAAGGCAGGGCCCGACTGAGGAATGGACGCCTGAGGCTGTCCTCAGGCCTCCACACCCACCACAAGCACACATACACACATACACATGCACGTACATTGCACACGCACATGCTGAAATTTCAGAGGTGCATAAGGCCTCAGAAGCCTGTTAATCTAAGAAAACAGAGCGATGAAGACAATATGGCGAGAGAGAAGCAGCAGGCTGACAAGCCAGATGGAAACTCTCTAGTGTCCAGGCTGTCCTCGGGACCTGCTTTCTACCATGGTGCAAAGTTTAGATGTGAGAGCAGCGCTATACCAAAGAGGAGCCTGCAGGACGCAGTTGCAAATGGTGAGCAGCAGATCGGCTGGACAAGTGCTGAGGGGAGACTGGAGAGTGGCCTCTCACTGTCGTCTGCTGCAGCATGGGCGAGGGGGGTGAGCCAAGTCAGAACAAGACTCAAAACTACAGACTGAGTCAGAACAATAAACAAGCACCAGCCTTAGGGACGCCTGACCTAGGCGTTCTCAGGGGACAGCACTGAGACACTGCGGACATTCTGTACAAGCAGTAACCTGCCCTTTATTTTTGAGCTTTTGTAAAATAGCTCCCAGGTGGCGGCTGTTAGAGTCATAGGTGTTTTTATTTGAAGTGTTTTCCACTGGGAACGGAGCAGGCAGGAGGAAAGGGGAGGCTGAGGAGCTGGCAGGAAGTTAGGGGCGCCACCACAGGGTCCTCAAACATCAGAGTGGCATCGGTTCACAGTCTTGGGAGCCCGGCTGCTCTCCTGATGTGTCCTCAAATCTCGGACTTGGAGGTGGGATATCTCTATCTTTGAAAAGTTCCATTACGGAACAGTGGCACATGGGTAGGCAGGTAATCTTTAGAGGAATTCAAAGTTGGTGGGCCTCAGAAGGAACGGCAGACCGCTGACTGCATCTGCAGAGGGCCTCGCAGGCCTTCCTTTCCCCTGCAGCCATGGTGCACACAGTACACCCACCCCTTCCGACTCATGGTTCTTCCCAGCACTTCTGTGCCAGCCTCATCCCCATATTTGCTGTTTCTTTCCCATCATGCTCAAACCCAGAATGCTACTGGCAGGGTCCCTTCCCCCAATCTCATCAATGCAGCCTGTTTCCCATGGCTCTCATCCGGGGAGAAAACTGCTTATGCTAGAGACAATACAGAGATGTAAAACACCCAGTGAGAGCTGCCTCCCCTGAGCAATGCAATCCTCACTCCAGAGTTCAGTCGAGACCCTGCTGCCGGCCGGAGTCATCTTCAAGTACCACAGTTAACTGGCAAGAAACACATTTCTTGGGAATGAAGGCAAAGCCCCTAAATTCATTTACCATCCAGTTTTATTTACTCACAAACAAGTTTAAAATCCTGGGCAGCAGTTGTAGCTCTGACCTTGTCCTGCCACACTCTCTGACGCTGTCCCTGGGAGAGCAGCACACATTCCCTTCACACACACTAGCACTGGAGTCCCCACAACAACCCTGTGAGGTAGGCATCACCACCATTTCTCTCCCTGCAATTCCATGTAACAGACAGGGAAGCTGAGACATATTAGACAGACAAGTCATGTGGGGGATTCAGGCTCAGCCTGGAGTCTGAATCAAAGGCTCCAGGGCTAGCCCAGGGCCCACTGGCTTTTTCCTATCTCATACTCTGATGATCTTCATAGGCAGGAACACAGAACTTGGGACTCCGCTTGCCGAATGAAATGAACGCTCCTGTAGACAGTTCTTTTGTCCCGTGTCAAAGCTCTGAGCTGGAGGCTGAGAGGCACCCACTGCGGCTGTGTTTTTCCCAGCTTTCCCCAGAGGGTGGCTGTCCCTACATGGTAACACCGACATCCTCTCGGGGCAAGAACAGGGCCCGCCTTCTCACCAGCTAGAACTGCTTTAATGGCTCCTCTTAGAGGCTCACTATAAAGGAACAAGAGGCATTTTGTCCCAAGGAGCCCCACCAGCAGCACTCTGGTTAGAGGACAGCAGGGAGCCCATGGAGCAGTCCAGGACAGCCTGAGGGCCAGAGTCTGTTAGGATGCAGCAGTGGGTGGCGGGGATGGTGGCAGAGGCTGTGGCAGCCACAACTGCAGCCGGCTCACTTCAGCCAGTGCAAGATGGAGGTTCAGGACCGACTCCGGTCCTCATGGTTACCCACAATCATCTTGCTATACAGCTTCTGCTGCTCCTCCTTGAACGTGTCCTTCACCTTCTCCCTCTTCAATCCACCGTCCCTGAAAAGACAAAGGCTGGTACAGCAGCAGGGAAGCTCGGGGTCAGCTCTGCCATCCGGCAGAGGTACTGTGTGGCTCAACTTCCAGGGACCCTGGCGGGACACAGGTAGGGTCCTGTCCCGAGTGTAAATCCTGCAGATGCTGGGGAGCAGAGACCACGGAGCCAGAGCTCAACCTGCTGCCACACCCCTGCTCTCGGAAAGAAGTTCACTGGACACAGCCAAGGCTGCTTGCTCACGCCTCGATTCTCTTTGGCTGCTTTCAGACTACAGTGACACAGATAAGTGGTGGCGAGAGACCTATAAACTACAGGAAACGGCTGTTGCCTCCTGTGCTAGGAGGCAGGCGAGACAACAGTGGAAGAAATGTCTACCTTCCAAAGGATGGTATACAGACACCAGAGGTCAGCCTACAGTCTTCACTCTGAAGTTCCCAGACAGGCAGGTTGTCCCTACCTAGAGTATAAACTGTCTGGAAGCCCCAACAGACTAGGCAAAGGCCCACAACTCCACGCTCCTGAGGACAGAGCACTTACAGGCCACAACTAGGGAAACGCAGTCTGGCCATTCCTTCCTTAAAGCCAACAGGTTCCATTTTCTGTGCCAGGGAGGAAGCCCCAGAGGTGCATGTACTCTAGAATCGGCTCCACTTACCACAGCAGGTCCACCAGTCCTCCTTGCCGGGCAATGGCGGACTTCACTCTGTTAGCAAACTGCACAGCATCTTCCTCTTTCTGTAACAGAGAACGAGTGACACCACTCTGACAGACTCCTGGTCACAACGCACGCTAAGGCTTGCACTGGAGGACGGAGACACCTACCTCTCTGGTCATAGGAGGCAGGTACCAGACACTGCAGACAATGGCCCAGCTGGTCATCATCCTCAGCAGGTACGTCACCATGCCATACTTGCTGCTATTCCAGAAGGCGTCACCAAACTGAGGGTCATACTGCAAGAGGAGAGGAGGCCGGATATAAGGGAGGCCACCTCTGGCCAATGCTTGGTGACCGGCCCACAGGAGCAGGGCTCCAGCTCAGATGCACAAACACTGCTGACATGGCTCAGAGCCACAGGGCTCTGGCCGCCAGCCCTACTCCTGGCTGCTTCAAGACTAACTTGGCCATGAGGGAAGTCTTTCTTGACCACCACACCCAAATATCTCCTGCCTTGGACAGCCTTGCACTCACATAGGACTCAGACACCCTAAAAACAGAATGCTCAACAATGTCCTATCCACCATGTGCTTGCACCATGAACCCTGTTTCAACTTACCTACTTATACACATGTTGTATGTCCAAACAAACATACATCAACTAATCACAAACTTCAGAGGACATTCTAAAGAAAATGTGATGCTTCAGATCAAGAAACACTTAGAAAACTTACAACATACTATTAAATTTTAAGTATTACAAATATGGTTAACATATTTACACTTTCAACAAAGTGAGTCTGGGCAGAAAACTCTGCTAACTAAATCACCAGTACATACTAGCAAATGGGTCCATGCCCTTTAGTCTCCTGAGGTCTCAATGAAGACAAGCACATTAGATACTTGGGTCTGCCAACAACTTCCATGAAGGGAAGAGGCTGTTTCAAACGTGTTTTGTGAGAAACGTGATCGCAGCTATCCAATTATTAAACTGCAGTGATCTCAGGGTAGGAAAGCCTGGTGAGGGGATGGGATATGAGAAGTGGCAGAAAGAGCTGGGTCCTTGAGAAGGCCGTCTGAGCATAAGCACGGTGGTTGGTTGCTACCCTGTGTCTGAAGAGAGAGGTAAGGAAGAGCACTGACTGCAGAGCCGTAGAGCAAAGGGGGAGAATTTCAAAGCTATCCACAGGACCAAGGCACACCATTGCTTTCCCTGTGGAGTGCTGTCATGGAGATTCGTGTACTAGCAGATGGGCGTTTCAAATGTCCAATCTTTTAGGCTTTTCTGGTCTAAGTTTATGATTTCAGAATAAAAACCTAGAAATGGAGACAATAGAAGCCAAGAAACTTAATATCTTAATGAATGCACCTTAAATCCTACTAAGAGGAGCTGGAGGATGGCTCAGCAGTTAAAGCACTGGCTGTTCTTCCAGAAGACCGGGTTCAATTCCCAGCACCTACAGGTCTGCTCCAGCCGTCTGTAACTGGTCCCAGGGGCTCTGATGCCTCCTTCTGGCTTCCTTGGGCACCAGGCACAACGTTAGGAGCACTGGCTGCTTCACCAGAGGACACAGGTTCAATTCCTAGCACCCACAGGGCAGCTCACAACTATCTATAACTCCAGTTCCAGGGCATCAAACCCTCACACAAAAATACATACAAGCAAAACCTCAGTGCTCATAAAATTAAAAAATAAATAATTAAGAGACAGCAATAATAATTTTTTAATGCCAGTAAAAACAAGGGAGAATAAAATATTTAAAGCTAACCTATGATATATGATTACAAAGGTAGAACAGCTAGCCAAACATAGTGGAATACAGCTGTAAGCCTAGCTGCTTGGAAACACATAAAAGGATGATTATGAGCCTGAGAAACACAGGGAGACCCTGTTTCAAAACCACAAAACTGACTCTTGCTATAAATACATGAGTAGAAGTTGTGTTAAGAATAAGAAATCAACCCCTCTATTGAGGGCTGATTCTCTTTCCATGCCAGGCAGGTACCACAGCAAAGAAGACCAAAAAAAACTAAGTTCAAAATAGCGGCTTTCTCAAAATCATCAGATAGTGACTTAATTTGGGTAGAAATGAGATTGTCACTGATAGGGTACTGAAGTTCACATGCCTTCACAGAACCAGAGACTATCTGTAGATCAGAAGTGTCATACCTGAACAGAATGAAATTTACATCCATTTTATTCTGCAGAGGAATAGTAGATCTCTCAAGATTCCATGTTTTACAATGGATGAGAGCAGGCTACATAGCAGAGGACCTCCAGTGTGACCCCATGTGGCCCAGGGCCATGATAAAATGACAAGAATCTGGCTGAGCCCTAGCAGATCTTTTACCCACGCCCTGTGATGTTATAGAAGCACAGTGATGAAGGGAGGGCTGGCGGGCCACTAAACACAGTTAGCGAAGTCCCTGGCCCCTGCCCCATCTCTTGCACCGCACTGGACTGCAGGATGGCATGGTGGAGTGACAGCTGTTCCTGGTTACCAACTTGACCACACCTGCAGTTACCTAAAACCAAGCTGTGAGGATTTTTTTTCCCATGACTGAACCATCTGAAGTGGGCAGATCTGTCTTTAAACTGAGCTATACTTCGGCTGACGGACTCTGTAAAGGACTTGGAAGAAGGAAACCTACTCTTTGCATGCTTTCTGTCATCCTCACTGGCAAATCTATGCCTTCACTGACATTAGAGCCTACTTCTCCATGATTCTGCATATGCTGAAGACCAGCTGAGGCATCAGCTTTGTGGACTGACGATTCCTGGATCTCTGAGTGTCTGCTGGACCACAGCCTTCGAGCTACTCTCGTAAACCTCACACATTCATTCTATCAGTTCTGTTCCTCCAGAGAACCTCCTAGCAGTGGTGAGAGGCAGTCTCCATTGTACTTTCACAGAACACCTTGCTAAAAACTATTCTTTGGCATCACATAGTGGGGACAGCCACAGAGCTTAGCCTGTGTGCTGAGCCTGGCTGCAGCTCTTCTGATCACCCCACATCCCTGTGGATGCCACCATCCTGCCCTTCCGCTGCTCCTCCACGTGGCCTGCAGTGCTGGTGGAGAGGGGCGTAGCCCCGACTGGTTCACCAGTGCCCACCTCCCGCTTGGGCATTCCAGCTGGCCTCGGAGGTCTGGTACCTTGATAGCAACAGGATAAACAGTGGCTCCAATTTCAAAGCTCCCCTTTTTGAACATCATCACGGATGTGTTATTGATGCAGGTTCCTGAAACATAGGCAAGAGAAAACACTTCCTTTCTGGACTTTTACCCAATGTTTCTGTAGCACTAAAAATAATCCTCAAACTGCATAAACCTATCATCACCCCAAATCGTGAGCACACACTTAAGGGAGCTCCTGCCTCAGGCCACTGTCCCAGCCTAGGGTGGAGTAGGGATGCCAAGCAGACTAAGGGAGTGCTCTACGAGAGCTGGAAACCTGCTGGTGTCACTGCAGTGGTCACAGGAAGGACTCGGCCTGGGTGAAGTTAAGCAGGCTTCTGAACTCAGCCATGGTCTAACTCCCTCCCACATGGACCCAACATGGACCCAGTGTCGTCCAGGGCTCTGGGGCTTCATCTCCCAGGCACCCCACTTCCCTTTCCCCAGTCACTTTGTACCTTCTGGGAAGATGAGGATGGGCAACTTGCTTTTATCTTGTACATGCTCAGTCAATCTTTAGGATAAAGAATTAAAAGGAAGAGTCAGTGACCTCATCGGTTGCAAATGGCAATAAAAGTCTTTTTGTCTTGCAGTCAGTGATGAACCATTGCCTAGTATATATAATACCCCACCGGGCACCACCCTAAACAAGTAAGAAACTCCCTGACAAAATCAGTTCCTAATTTGTTTATTAGGAAGGATATAATGAAAACCTAACAGACTTGGTAAATCATTTATTATGAGAACTGTACAGGCTCAGTATAAAGGAATAACAACTCCCAAAATATTTTCTGCTTACTTCCTAAGACCAACTGAATAGCATTTTGCCCATTTACCTCTTAGCCACCAGGTGGCGATCTTTCACTTCAGAACGCTCAAACCAGACATGGGGGCAGGCTTTCACCATTGCTCTCTGAATCACACCCATAAGGCCCCCGTGCACCTGTCCCACCTAATCTCGGACAGAGAGGAAAAATCAGTAGTGAAGCCACACTCACACAAATGTCCCCACTCTGAGGAGGACCCTGATCCCACAAAACACATACCCCAGTCTCTGTTAATGTTTTATAATTTTAACTTTCTCACTATCAAGAAACCACTATTCAGACTCCTGGTTCTGAGTTCCCCCCTTGAGCAGCAACACCAGAGGCTACTCCAGTTAAACAGAAAAAGCTGAGGAACTGTATGAAATGCACCTCACGCCTCAGTGCTCTCAAGACTCTCTCTCCCTTTCCGTGTCTGTCAGTCTAATAAGCCACAACCCACGCTCAGCCCTATGTTCAGCCACTCGGAGCAGCTTCAGGTGGCCAGTCCCAGGGTGACTCTAAGCAGGAACCTGCACACAAAAGCATGTTCACAGGTCTGAGCCCTTAATCAAGGAAGCATCCTGTGAGGGCCTAGACTGCCGAGTCCTGATCAGAGAACCACAGAAAGAAGCAGCATACCATGGCGTAGTAGCCGTCGCTGGCCAAGATGATCACGTCGATGGGCGACGTATGGTTAGCAACACAGATGCCACCATTTCTTGGTCTGTTTTTCCTGAATATAAAGTATATGAGAAGCAATAAAGACCAACATGAATCCATTTATTTGGAATATACTTCTCACCTCACAAGTACCCCCAGCTTTAGCCAAATGTCAACGAAGTCTCCCTCCATGTTAATATAAAGCTCCCTTACCTGTTGTGGTATGTAATGATGGCCGTGAGGGCTCGCACGCAGATACGGTAGCACATTAAGTGAACATGTTTACTCAAAAACTCCTTAAATCTGAAACAATTTAACAGCTGAAGAGTGAGTTCATGTCTATTTAACAGGACAAGTCGCTGACTCCAATTATTGAACAGAGCAGAGTATTGTAGAAATATTAGCATGCACGGCAAAACTTGCAAATGTGTTATTTAGATCTTTATAGCTACGCACAGGCAAAGAAGCAGGATGAGACTTGAGGACACTCACCAGTTGATGGTTGAAAATTAAAGGCCTAGAATTCCCAGCATAGGCAGGCCAGGGTTTCTCAGATTCCTGTCCCTCACCCACCACCACAGCAGGTCCAATCTCTTTACTAGCCCCAGCAAAACAGAGGTACAGGCCCCACAACTTCCCTAAGGGAGTAAAGTTTCTTTAAGGGAGGTGGCAGAAAGAAAACCCACTGACACTCTAGGTCATCTGTCCACTTACGGAGCTGGCAGAACCATGCAGTTAACATCTTAAAGGCCGGGGAACCTGCCCAGCATAGAGGCCTGGTTTTGATTCCCAGCAAAACAAACATGCTCTAAGAATGCTAATACCTAAGCCTGGAGTCTTTTACGGTAAGTAGAGGAAAGAAAGTACTAAACTGGGAAAGCTGTGAGGGCTGAGTCCCAAGAAGTAAGCATGCACAGCTGCTCTCTCACCAACTAGAGAACAAAAGCCACCACTGCAGACCCCACTGCACTTGGGGCTGAGTTGGACGCAGAATGGCAGCTGCCTCCGTGACGCATGCACCGACCCACTTTACTCACCTCCCACTTGGCAGGTATCCAACCACGGTAGTGCCCGCTACCAAGAGGCTAATCCCTGTGAATGCCAGAGCAATCCTGCAAGAGAGAACGTAGCAAAGCCAACAGTTATCAGTGCACAGTGAAGATGAAGGCAGGACTCATGAAGAGCACACGTGAGTGAACCTGACAAGAGCTTCCCCGGGCTGTGAGTGGATTGCATTTTAAGCAGACAGGGAACAGTGAGGGGCTGACTGACACTGTCTCTTCAGAATTAGGCAGGTGCCACATCCAGCGTGCGTCTGGTCTCACTTTGGCTGAACACACTGGCAAAAGTAAACCTCTCTGTGAAAGGAGGTGAGGTGGAAGGTGCCAGCATCTGGCAAGACAAACTGAGTAGGGAGCAGAGAAGCAGAGGTCAATGCTGCTTCTATGCCAGAGAGGCAAGCTTCAGGAAAGGCTATGCCCAGGAAGGAGGGGCCAGGAAGTAGACAGTGTTCTCTGTCCAGTTCAGCGCCCCAACCAGCACATGGTCTCTAAGAAATCCTACCACTAGCTGGTGGTGGTGCCTGCACACACCTTTTAATCCCAGGACTCGGGAGGCAGAGGCAGGCACAGTTCTGTGAGTTCCAGGACAGCCTGGGCTACACAGTGAGACCTTGTCTCAAAAATAAAGTAAAAGAAAAGAGAAGAAAAGAAAGCTATTTCTGTCTGACAAGTAAAGAATGTAAGGGGCTTGAAGGGAGAGTCCCCAGGGTACCCTTCCTAGGGTAAAATGGACGCGCCATGGGGAAAACCACACTACCCTTATTTATAAATGGAATACACGGCGGTTGAGTGGATAAGCCATGCACATAACAGGTAGGGCAGCTCGCGTGGGCCTCCAAGGCCCACCTCACCTGAGTGGCAGAAGGAAGCAATACCGGATCAGCACTCCTAACCCCCAGAGGATGGTCAGCCGCAGGCTTATATACTGGAAGTTGTAATTGGTTCTGCTCAGCAAATTCCAGGACTCCAACTCCTCTGCCGAGAATCTCTTTGTCACTTCGTCATCCATAATAGTCTCCATTCCTTTCCGGCAAAAGTAGAAGATGTCAGAGAGCTCAAACTCTGGTGTCTTATCCAGAGCCTTGTTACTACCACTTCGACGAATTTCTTTGATTTCTTCTTCCAGAGAAGTGGGATCTTTTGCAATGATTCCTGAGAACAAACAAAACAAATGAACAACAATGAAAACCTCCAAAACAAACAAGCAAACAACCCCCCCCAAACAATATCTGCAGTCAAGTGGCAGGCTATAGGGAACATGAATATGAAGACTGTGCTCTGTGTTTCACAGTACAAAGGATACAGGAGCCATGGTTGGGATGTGGCTTACTATACTCTCCAGAGTTCATGAGCAGAAAGGGGGAGGGGGCAATTCAACAGTGCTGAGTGGTGGGGTCTGCCATGCTCCAGTACAGAATCTTCCCTGTAGCCTCATGCTAGCAACACTATTTAAACTAAGAGGGGCACTTACATACAAGAAAGGCATGGAAGGAGATTCACTGGAAAGAAGGATTTCAGCAGAAGAAAGGAAGAGAAGACAGGGAAGTAGGGAAGAAAGGACTAAAATCCACCATATTTTTGTATGAAACTATCAAGGAATAAAAACCAACAGATGTGTAGCAAATGCCTGGATCCCAATACTCAGACACCACAGGCAATCAAATCTCTGAGTCTGAGGCCAGCCAGGGCTACACAGACCCTGTCTTCAAGAAAACAACTCTTGACAAGAGTGTAAGAGACTAGCTCATGGGATTGGGTCATGAGACCCGTGTCCCAGTAGAGAGGCACTGTCCTTACTCTGACTGGGCGCCTTCTGCAGGGGTCACTCACTCCCACGACACCAGGCTGGGATTTTGGTGGACTTCTGTTTGTTGAGACGAGCTCTCAGTAGCAGGAGCTGGTGTGCAGCTAAGGATGCCTTTGAATTCCCTATCCTCCACCACTCTCTCCCAACTCCTGGGATCACGGCATGTGCCACTGTGCCCAGCTCTTTAAATCAGGTTGTTTGGAAAAGGCAAGTCAGAAACCTTCCTACTCTCCTGGCACTCCTTGCCACGGAACCAGCTCTTCCCTCCCTCCTGCCTTTTATACACTCTTTGCCAAGTGGTGCCATCTGCCAGACTGCAGTGTAGCCAGGGGCCTCACCAAGGGGATTCTACTTCTGCCCAGGTTTTCTTCTCTTTGTTTGTGAGAGGGAGAAATCAAGAGTGACTGGGGGTGGGGGGAGAAACGACGACACCGAGTGTATATGTGTGTGCGCGTGCGTGTGATGAGTATACAGGCCAGAAGTCAATGAGAGGTGCCTTCCCTATCACTCTCCACCATACCACCTTTCCTAGGGTCCCACTGAAGCTGTAGCCAGGTGACCGCTAGCCTGGCTAGCCCGCAGGCTCTGGAGGGGCTGCCTGTCTCCACCCACTAGCACTGGGACTGTACAGGGTACGTCACTGCACCAGGTTTTCAGGGGTCTGGGGATCCAACCCGTGCAATGCACAGCAAGCATTGTATTCACGAGGTCGTCTGCCCAGCCCTGCTGAAGATCAAACGTCTGCACAGTGCCTTCAGGTCCTCCGCTATAGGAAAGTGACTGTGTGGAGACGCCACAAACAACGGCATTTAGGGATATCATTTCAGAGGCTCGCTCTTTTAGACTGAGGAACCCAGTCCTACCGTTGGTGTAGGGCTTGTAAAGCTGGTGGTTCTTCTCCTTGGCTCCTCTCTCCATTCTCAAGGTAGCCCACTGAGGAGGAAAATGGTAAAGTGACAGCAAGAGTGAGTCTTCATCAGCAGCCCACCCTACTTCTTTAGTCAGTGAATGATTCAATTCTAGCTTTTGACGCCAGGTAGCAGCCAAGCAGCACGCGTTCCAAAGAATCCCCCTGCGAAGCTCCAACTTATAACCAGGACACATACCAAGTTCCCCTCAGTGAAGGGCTCAAGTCAAGACACCAAGACAAGATGCTCTTCCCATTGCCCAGATCTGCCTGCAGTGCTGAGAACTGTAGTTAAACCTGTCTCCTCAAGTCCTCCTCGCCCTACAAGGATGCCCGCCACCATCATTTATTTGTTTGGGGGAGGTTGGTGGGGGCGGGGGTGGGGGTGGGGGGGCTATGTAGAGCTCAGAGGACAACTCATAGGGGGATGGTTGGTTCTCTCTCTTCCACGTTGATTCTGGGGATCCAATGAATAAAAGTATCTGTGCACGTCCTGATGAAACCAGCAAACTCTGAGAACACAGAAGTAGATGCAACTGGTGACAAGCGAAGGGACAACGAGCCCGAGATAAAATCTAAGGCCTTGACTCACCCCAGGCTGTTCTTTTACTTCAGAGCTCTTCCTCCCTGTGACTCTGGCGGACTTTCTCTGAGTCTGTACTCTTTACCGGATCCCTCGACCAGACAGAATCCCAAATACACTCAAATGAGTTCATTCCAACTTGAAGCTTAATTTATATACTGGTGGGAATGAACTGACCCCTTCCCAAGATATCAAAAACATCCGATCTAGAGGACAAGTTATTTGGGGACCTCTCCTGTAGAGTAACAGCTGCTACCCTACTCTTCAATAAACCCTGGCCTGCTTTCTGTCTCTCAGTCCTGTTGTTCTCTGCTTTCAACAGTGAGACAATGAAATCAACAGCTCCAGCCCAGGAAACCAGTGGGAGGCTGAGGGTTCCTGTGTTCACTGCAAGGGTAACCCTCCACTGAGCTCTCTTAGCTCTAGAACGCTGAATACTTGTTGCCTTTATAGCTGTGTCCCTTCCCTTCGGCTAAGGAGATACACGGCGGGTCAATGTGCTGAGACTAAACGACTGTCAGGTTGTCAGCCCTATGTGGGGTGTCTCCCCATGTCCTCAGGGGAGCACTGCACAAGGTGGAGAGGACGGCCAGAGCTGTGCAGCACTGTCTGCTGGGGAGGCACGGCTGTTGCTGCACTCATGCCTTCACTGCGGCTGTGGTCACAAGATTAGCGCAGATGGAGAAAGGCTCGCTCCACCCTAGCTGAGGAGCAAATTGATGGCGGCTGGAGAAGAGTGCACTAATTTTCTTTGGGGTGTGGTTGCTGGGAGGCCTTGCTTAAGTGGATGGCCCCACATCCATGTGCATGCAGACTGGGCTAATTAACTCAGCGGGATATAAAAAAGAATGAGAAAGAAGGCATGGTGACACGCACTCTTGATCCAGCAGAGGCAGGAAGAGGTAGGTCTGTGAATTCAAAGCCAGCCTAGTGAGCACAGTGCTGCAGAGGCCAAAAGAGGGCATCGGACTTCCCTGGACCTGGAGTTGAGGCAACTGCAAGCTGCCCAACATGGGTGTGGGAACCAAGCTCAGGTCTACTGAGAAAGCAGCAATCGATCAAGCACTGAGCCATCTCTCCAGCCCCTGAGTGTGTCCTTTAACAACAAAAGTTTGTTTGCTCTCTCAGTAGCAGCGCAAGTTTGGCATGCATAGGATAGGGATTCAACATCCAACACTCTACCCACCAAGGCGTTTGTTCACTTGGCTATCAGCTTCAAAATATCTGAAATCAACTAAAATCTGAGCATCTGAGCACATCTGTGAGGAGACACTTCTTGATTGGAGTTCTCCTCAAATAACTGAGGTGGAAAAGTCTCAGCCTAAATCTGGATTATTTGAAGTTGGAAGAACCACCCAAAATCTGGGTGACACCTTCTGGGGGCAGCCTACATAAAAGGACTTGAAGAAGACAGCACTTGCTTTCTGCCTGCTTGCTCTGTCCCTGGCAAGTTCATCTCCCTGCTGCTGAGGAATTCCCTCACTGGCATCATAACATACGTCTTCAGGATTCTAACGTACACTGAAGACCAGCTGAGATATTCAGCCAATTGGACTGAGCTATCAGACTCTTGGACTTGCCTTTGGGAGACAGCCATTATTGGATTAGCCAGATGTGCCGGCTAGTTTGATGTCAACTTGACATAAGCTAGAGTCATCTGAGAAAACAGTCTCAACTGAGAAAATGTCTCTGTAAGATAGGGTTGCAGGCAAGCCTGTAAGGCATTTTCTCAATTAGTGACTGACATGAGAGGATTCAATCTACTGTGGGTGGGGTCACCCCTAGGATAGCAGAAATGGACTGAGCAAGCCAGGGGGCGTAAGCAGCACTCCTCCATGGTCTGCATGTCTGCCTGCCCCTACTGCTTCTGATGACCGATCGTCTGTTATAATGTAACTGTCAGTGCAATAACTCTTTCTTCCCACACTGTTTTAGTCATGATGTTTGTCACAGCAATGGCAACCCTAACTAAGTCACTGAGCCACAGCCTGATAACCCAGTTTAATCCTCCCTCCCTCTCTCTTCCGTATGCATGTATGTATGTATGTATGTATGTATGGATGGATGGATGGATGTATTCAGTCACCTCTGTTCCTCTGTTTAACACAGTACCTATATATATGTCACAGTACACGAGTGGAGGTCAGAGGACGACGACTTTCAGGGAGGCATTCTCTCCTCATTCACCAATGGCTGAGGGAAGAGAATTCATCAGCAAGAGCCTTTATCCACTGAGCCATCTGCTGGCTGTCCATACCCAGGAAAGGACACACAAGTCTTCTAGGCTTTTTGCTTCACCTAATGTTATCCAAGATGAATTAAGCACTTAAAAAGAGCCCTAGATTTGAAATTCTGACTTCTGTTTATAAAATGGCAATTTCTAGGGACAGGAGAGATGACCCAGTGCTTAAAGTACCTGACATGCATGCACTAGGATCAGAATTTGGATCCCCAGAACCCACATGGATGCCTGGTGGACACGGTGGCCCATCTGTGACTTCAGTCTCAGATGTCAGAGACAGATCTCCACAACATACTGGCTGGAAAAAGACTAGATTAGATGACTATCAAGCTCTGGGTTTAACCGAGAGCCTCTGCTTCAATAAATAAGGTGGAACAGCAACTGAGGAAGACGGGTGACACCAACCTCAGGCCCCACACACACCTGAGGACTCACACAGCCAAAACCATAAGCATCCTGGAGTCAGACGCCAGCTCCCACCCTAGATAAACTCCCAACATGAGTTCACAGCAGCACCACTCAGAGCAGCCCAGAGGTGGAACCGCTCGTCAGTGGATGCGTGCAGAAGCAAATCTCAGACCAGGCCCCGCACATAACAGCACACAGGGACAGATAACTGCTGCCATGCAGATGGGCTCTGACAACACCACGTCAAAGATGTCACATACAGAAAATACTAGATCGGATTGGCTTTGCACTAGATATCCTCCCAACAGTAGGACATTAGGTGCTTCCTTAGAGTGGGAACAGTGGCACTAGGAGAGGCGGTGGCTGTGCGTCACAAGCATACCAAACGCCATCCAGCTGCGTTTAGACAGGCTGGGTTTAAGTTCTGCTTATTTTGCCTCAATTTCAATTTTTTTAGTCATTTTTAACTGTGTATGTGTGTACAGTCTGCACATGAGTGCAGGGCCCACAGAGGCCAAATGTGCTGGATTCCTCTGGAGCTGGAGTTACTGGGTCATAAGTCACTGGATGTGGGCGCTGGGATTCACATGTGGGTCCTCTGTAGGAAGCAGTACATGCTCTTACCCCTGCACCATCTCCCCAGCCCCACCTTATTCTTGTAAGGGCAGAGAATACCACAGAATTCAAAGGAACTAAAAGAAAATGGAAAAATATGTAGACTGCGGAGTGCTTGCAAAACATGCCAATGACCCTTGGTTTGAACCCCAGAACCACCAAACCAAACCGAACCAGTCTGTGAGATACCACATAGTAAGTGTGTTATATTGTCACAGTGCATTACTCAGAGGACACAGTCTCAGCTGCAGAAAAGAATTCCTGGGGATACGGTGACCATTTAAAAGATCCTGCAACTAAAGTAGCTGGCAACGTTGTCTAGATATTACAGTCTTGTGGCCCACATCAACTTCTAGGAGACTGCTTCCATTTAACACAACCAGTTCTGTCCAGAAGTATGTTAATTCTGACAAAGCCTCTATTTTTCTGAAAATAATTCAAATACTCTTTTTGATGTGCATTCAGAATGCAAGGATCTCTCTCAGATTGCAGTGAGAGAAGAAAAGCCTTATGCCCGACTGCCTGTTCTGCATGCGGCAGTGTTCGATGTCTGAGCCCCACTTGGTGACACAGAAGGTAAAAACCATTCTTTCTGTGAATGCCCTCCTTTCCCTGTGAGGAAACATCATGGCAGCACAACTTACCGCGAAGATCTTTAACAGTGTTTTCATGTAGAGCTTTCGGATACCAAAGGACACTCCAAAGACGGCAGGGACGATGATGAAAACAAGTAGGAGGGTGAAGAGGACGGTCAGGGAGATGCCCAGGAGGTTGACAATCAAGCTATCAAAAGGCAGCAACAGGAACATGGTGGAGGATGCGGGTCAGGCTGGTGCCCTCTTTTCCACACACAAACACGTCCTTCAGATGGTCCCTTCAGACAGAACAGGCCTTGGAAAGGCAGCCAGCCCCTCACAGGTGACAAACTCCATCTCAAACTCACGTCATCCAACTGCCTGAGTACAGAACTCTGGCGCAGAGAAGAAGAAAAGGGTCGCAGGAGCACCCCAGAAACGCCAGGTCCCCCGGGCACAGGAAACAATCTGTGGTGAGTGCGGCGGGAGCAGCGCCCGAGTCCTGACTGGGTGTCCGGGCAAGCAAGCAGCACGGGAGAGCTTTCTGGTCAGCTACGTGGCTGCTGCCAAGGTTTTACTTTTCCTCCTGCCCAAAGCATTCACAGCAGGTGAATTTGTCCTAAAGATCTGTATTGTCACAAGTACCAAGAAGAGTTCGCCTTGGCTCCAGAAGAATCCTGAAATTCCAGTAGACAAGGGCAGCTGCTGGCACTTCTCACCAAGGCTTCCGAATGTCCGTCTGTAGAGATTAAGTAACGTTTACTTAAAATTCCTTTATAAGCTAAAACTGAGCTTACTGCAAAGAGTTCATAGCTGGTCCCATGCTCCCTCGGGGGGCTCTTGACGCTGGCTGACCCAGGACCCTCCTACCCGGAGAGCCCCAGCCTTTGCCAGTAGCACACAGAGGCTGGCACAGAACGTCTCATGCTGCCTGTACCAAGCACTGTTCCAGACACTCCTGGCATTGGTGTCCTCTGATATTCTTCTCCCTTAAGGCACCCTTCTTAGCGGTGACCTGGGTTCTTGGCAAAAGGTTGTTTACATGCTGCCAGAGCTGGGGGTGGAAACAGAAACACCATCAGTCACACAAAGCCAAGTAATATGCTTCCCATATGTGTGGCAAGGGACAGCTCTGGTAGGGTGAACACACTGCCTGCTTCTCCATCATCAAGGTCAAAAGGGAACAGGCTACAGTAATGGGAGAGAAATGGAGATTTCCAGTATTTTCAACTGCAACGAGAGCAACTGGCCACCCATGCCAACTTTCTGATGAAAGACATTTTGAAAGGTAAGGGTACAATATGAAATGTCAATGCCCTGACTTGTCCCATAGTTACCCAGAGTTCTTCATAACAGATGCAACTGCAGGACTAGCTTTGTACTCTTCCCAGTATAATTCTTACTTCCACAGGAAAATCATTGGTTCTGTCCCTCTCAGGACCAGGCAACCAAAGTTAAGGCACTGTTAACAAGGCACACTCTTCTTCATTTGCTTTTATTTTGTTTTAACTAACTTGAAGGGAGTTCTATTGGTAAAAACAGAGCTCCCCCAACTCTTTGCAGGTACACAGTCTGCAACTGTAGGAATATATCAGGATTAAGGTAACCTGTCTTCTAAAGTGAGACAGTACACTACTACCATGCATGACTTGGCACAAGCAAAATTCCGAGAAATAGAACTGTAGAGGAAAAGGAAATATCCATTTAAACGTTTACAAGATATTTATCACATTTCTTCCATAGAAACTAAGCCCTCCTAGTGCACTTCACTACTCTGACTGGTCACAAAAATTCTATTTCATGAACACAATCCAGTATATAATGCTCATTCCAAATTATCAGTTACCAGTGCAGGCCCTGAACTTGGGAGCATCCTATCAAATCTTTCTAGCAAAAGATTTACCATGGGGCTGGAGAGATGGCTCAGTGGTAAGAGCACTAACTGCTCTTCCAGAGGTCCTGAGTTCAAATCCCAGCACCCACATGGTGGCTCACAACCATCTGTATTGAGATCTGATGCCCTCTTCTGGTGTGTCTGAAGATAGCTACAGTGTACTTATAAGTAATAAATAAATAAATCTTAAAAAAAAAATGTTTACCATGTGGTGCTGGGTATAGAACCCAGGGCCTTGCTTGACTATGCTGGGCAAGTACTCTCTACTCTCTAACAGAGCTACACCCCAGCCACTGGGAGGGCTCTGGTTCTCCAGGAGTCACATTCTAGCTCTGCCCCAATACACAGTTCAAGAAACCAAAGAGGTACTGACTTCACCACCAATTCTGGTCAAGGTTTTATGAACCCATGTGTGTTATCTCAGGGCTGACAAAGTAGCGTAGTGGTTAAAGGCACTTACCATCAGGCGAAGACCTTGGATTTGTTCTCCAGGACCCCCATGGTACATGGAAAGAACTAATTCCCATATGCTGCCCTCTGACTTCCAAACATGCCCTATGGCACATGCATGCGCGGGCGCACGCGCACACACACACACACACACACACACACACACACACACACACACTGTAATGAACGTGTCGTTTCATCTGGTTATCTCCTTCCTGTCAGCACCCAATGGGTAACGCGATGGGGCAGACAGGCCCAGCTCCCCTGCATCTCCTAGCCACCCCCAGCCAGCTCAGTCAGACGCCAACACAGACACAACACTTCAGTGTCACCAGTCACACACAGCTGCTCCACCACTTCTTCACTTTCAAATTATTGCCAACATTTGCTGAATGCTTACAAACAAAGGGCAGGAAGGGAGAACGCATTTATTCTGTTTATTCTGGTTTACCCTCCTAACAACTCTGCTTCCCAATGAGATGGTAAAGCAAGCCTCCCAGGGTCACACAGCTCATTAGCACAGCAGAGACCCAGATAAGGGCCCGTCAATCCCATCTCGTGCTCTATAACAACATTTACTGCTTCCTTCATCCAGACTCTCCTCAAATAACCAATCAGGTCCTCACTCATGCCAGGTGCCAGAGGACTTCCTATAAAGAAAGAAAACCACAGGGCAGATTTGGAATTAGAATTTGCTGTTCTCAGAATCCAAGTACATGTGTGTTTTGTTTTTTCATTTTTATAAACTGGCTAAACTCATTATACATGCCAGATTTCTAACTACATCCCCAAAGTGACTGAGGAATTTGCGTCACTGTGTTCCTTACACCTGTCAGGGCCTAGCCTAATACAAGAAGCCACACCTCCACTCCACCCTCTATCCTGCCCCCCACCCCCACCCCCTTTCCCCTTGGCCAGCAATCCCATGAGAAGATACAGCGAGAGCCCTCTGTCCACTGGCCAAGGCTACCTCCAGATCCACAGGCCCAGCATGACTGGCACATACCAGATTTGACCCCACATGTCAAAGTTTTGAACATTTTTCTTTGTACCACAATCAACTGAGAATTCCCAAGGTTATTCTGGGTTCATGTCCCTAAAACATTAAAATAAACACATGTAGCAACACACTCATTTCCTCACTTAGACAGGAGTTGACCAATCACACAGAACTGGCTGTGGTTTGTTTTATAAGGCTTTGGAGCTTGGTGTGGCTTTACAACCAGAGAACCCTCAACTAGTCTGACAAGTTCTCTGGCCAACATCAACATTCATGTAAATTCTTAGAAGTCAAGGAAACAATATACGAGCTGCAGTTATAAAGTAACTTCCCTCAGAGTCTGGAGGATCAGCAGAAATATTAAAGGCAGAAGTAACCTGAAATATCAGAAAGTCGTTCACCTAGGAGTAGCTATTACTTTGTCCCAAGTAACACAGAACACAATTCTTAAGGGTGTGCGGTAAGAAAGCCGTTAATTAGTATTCACTCACTCTCTTAGCTTCTGCAGCCAGACTCCTGCCAAACACTGAGAATCGCCCCCTCCCCAAAGCCCCTACTCAACTGTTTCAGAGAAAAACACAAGAACCAACTGGTTCTGAATCTGTCAGGAAGGAAGGGAGTTTCACTCTAGTCAAAGATAGCAGATTACTGATCCAGCTGAACTTTTTAATCCTGAGTGGCAAATCTGGGCCTCTTGGGGCTCCAAATGTCCTCAATTCTTGGAGTGATTAATTCAATAGATACACATTAGACAGAGAGTATGTGCTGATACTATGTTAATAGTAAACAGCCTATAGACAAGAGTTAAGTGACAAGCAAGCACAAAGTCATTTCAAACGTTCATGATGGCTAAGCAGAAAAAGACAGGAGTCAGAAAAGTGTGGGAAGTAAATTATTTAGATCATTTAAAACTCTATGCCAGTTCAGCTCCATTCACACCAGGCAGGAGCTATCACCACACTTAAACACAGAACGCACTCTGAGAAGTGACATCTTCATCAGGTGACCCATCACTATTAGAGTATAAGGATAACAGAGTTATCATATGGTTACTCTAAAATAATAAAAGTGCCTTAAAAATAAATGGTTAAGGCTGGTGGTGTGGCTTAGTAGAAGTGTGGGCTGTACAAACTCGATGACTCAAGTATGGGATGGAAGGAGAAAACTGACTCCAAAAGCTGTCCTCTGATCTTTACATGTTCATATACATGCCTGCATGTGTGTGTATGTAAACATACATACTCACGAATTAAAATTTAAATTGTTTGGGCCACATAGAGATAGATGATTTTTTAAGCATATAAAGTGCAATGCTTGTCACACATTAAATGTTAATTAACGGTTCATACCATCTCATCCCCCACCTCCCCACTGGCAAAGAACTGTACAAGTCAGCTGTATGTGTCAACTTTACACAGCCTTCACACAGACATCTGTGAAAGAAAGCATCACTCAGACTGGACCGACTTGAGGGCATGCTGCTGAGGACTGTTGTAACTTGACACACGAGGGTCAGTCCACTATGGGTGGCACCATTCCCTGATTAAACACCCCTGGGTGTATAAGAAAGCGTGTTAACATAAACGAGTGAGTCAGCAGGCAGTCTACCTGTTCTGGTTCCTGACCTGACCTCCCTCCATGATTGAACTGTACCTAGAAGTTTAAGTCAAATACATCCTCTTCTCACCTACAACTGCCATCCGCCACAGCAACACTGATAAAAGCAGAGCAGGACCAAAAGGAAACTCAAGATTATTTTGAGTGTCAACACCAAATTTTAAGTAGTCTTAAAGGTAAAAGGATTTCATAGGGCACAAAATCCACAAGCAATAAAGAAAGAGAGAAAGAAAGAAAGCAAGCAAGCAAGCAAGCATTCTCAGTTAGCAGCAAGCACTGAATTAAAAGTGAAAAAAGAAGTATAAAACAACAACAAAAAAATGTGATTTGAACTTCTATATTAAGCTAAGTGTGGTGGCCCAGCACTCAGGAGGCTGAGGCTTATACAGTTTAAAGTTTGAGGAACACCTAGAAAACATGACACTGTCTCAGAAACCCAAACCAAACTAATCAACCAGCAGCCAGCCATCCAGCCATCCGTCCATCCGTCTATCCAGCCATCCGTCCATCCGTCCATCCATCCATCCAGCCATCCGTCCAACCAACCAACAGGCCATGGCAAATTTTACCAAACCACTGAGTTGATGAAAACTATAAAATACCCTCAGATGCCACTGGGTAACGAGTTAACATGTTATGTTATGATCTCTTTGAAGAATGGCTTAGCAAATGTCATAAAGCTTAAATGTGGTGCCTTAACTCCAGCAACAGAACTTAGAGAAATGTCTGCTAAGAATAAATGAAAGCAACAGTTCTCAACCAGGGCTGATGTTTTCACACCCTTGGGAGCATTTAACACTGCAGCTCTGCTTGGTTGTCAAACCTCAGAACAGTACACTGCTGGCACCTGGTGCAATGGAGCTGGGACGCTACTAAATGTGTCAGATGCAAGACTTCCCCACAACAAGGAATCACCTTGCCTAAATACTCACACGGCTGAAGCTGAAACCCTTACACTAATGCATCTACAAAAGGAATTAGGAACAGCTGTACTTTAAATATCCAAAAGAAAAAGAAAAAGCCAAGTCCCACCGGCAGAAGACACAATAGCACACTATCTTTTTTAAAAGCCAGATGAGCTGTAAAAATGGCTCAGTGGTTAAAGAGCTCACTGCACAAGTGTGAGGACCAGCGTTCACATCCTTCCAGAACACAAACGTTGTGTCCAGAGCTCAACTGTATCCCTAGCTCAGGAAGCAGGTGGATCACTAGGAATTGCTGCCTTCCAGACAAGCTAACCTCCCTACCACCCCCAAATAAAACAGGGTTAGGGTGAGACCCTGCCTCAAAGGAAATAATAAAGAGGGTGAGAGGAGACTTGGTACCCTCTTCTGGCTCTATGGGCTTGCACAAATGGACTCACATAGAGATGTGCAAATAAATAAATAAATCTGTGTGTGTGTGTGTGTGTGAGAGAGAGAGAGAGAGAGAGAGAGAGAGAGAGAAAGAGAGAGAGAGAAAGAGAGAGAGAGAGAGAGAGAGAGAGAGAGAGAGAGAGAGAGAGAGAGAGCGCCTCATTGCAGAACACCTGCTTAGCTGTGCCTCAGGGTTCTACTCCCCAGCACACAGAACAGCAAGGTAGGGGAAGCAGGTGTACATACACAATGATGAAAGGAAGTCTTAGCAGGATGTGATGGCTCATGCTTTCCAACCTAACACTAAGGAGGCCGAATCAGGAGGATTGCAATTTTGAACCAGTGTGGGCTATGTCATACATAGCCCAACCCTGTCTCAAAAATACAACCTCCCAGTTGGAAGCAAAATAATGTCTACAATAAATACCAATTATGAGGAAGGAAATGAAAAGTACAACATGCTTACAGCCATTTGCATCGAGTATCTCCAGGGAAATATGCATAAGACACAGGCTACATGCTGTAGGAGTAACTACCTGCAGAATTGATGCCTCTGTTCATCCTTTCACAATCTTTTAACTGCATTCAGTGTTTTCAGTAGGTAAGCTTCAGTTCACTCAAGAGACGCTCTAAGGTTTGACTCTTGGCCTACTTCCTTCCGGATTAGTGTGAATGAGATTTGGGTCGATTATTTCAATCTCTTTCAGCCTATACCTACTGACTGAAAAGTCTGCTCAAAGAATGTAAACCTGGCTATCATTATAAAGACAAAAGCTGAGGCCAGCGTGAGAAGAGAGTGAGAATGCAGTTGTTAGGAAATGTTATTACTTAACCAGTACGGAAAATCAGTAGAGTGCTCGAAGCACTAAAATGGAACTAAAATATGATGCAGCAACTCCACTACTTACCTGAGAGGAAGCCATTACATGCAGAGAGGCATGTTAATTGCAGCACTATTCCCATAGCTACAATATATCCTAGTATATACCCCAATAATAAAATAAGTATCAACTCAGCGCCCTTCAGTAGATGAGTGGGCAAGCAACGTATATGTATGGTGTGTACACACACAGACACACACACATACACACTCACACACACACATACACAGACACACACACACACATACACACACACACACACACACACACACACACACACACACTCACACACACACACACACACACATACACAAACACACACACACACACCCACACACATACACACACCCACACATACACACACCACACTCACACACACACACACACACACACACACACACACACACACACCACACACATACACACACACACACACACACACACACAGACACACCCACACACACACACACTCACACACAGACACACAGACACACACACACACACACACACACACACACTGTATCTTATTTAGCCATAAAAAGTGCAGTTCTCATTTACAGCAACACGGATGGAATCAGAGTCAATCTATTAAGCGATGTAAGCGGGACTGTGGCATTTTTGTCTACAGGTCTCTATTTAAAATCGTGAAACATACACCTCAAATCTGCCAACAATACCAATCAACCAGATCAAGCTATCAGTTCTCATCAACAAGTGCTTGATAAATCAAAGGTGTAAATATCAATTATCATTCAAAGCTGGAGGCAACAGCCAGTGACAAGCCACAGAGTTATGAGCTAACTACAGAGAATCCAGTTCAGCCTCTGCACTTCATCAACGCTAAGAGTTAAATATTAACTAAGATAAACCACAGGACAGAAACTGTACAATACATCAGCTCTGAGCTCAAGTCTGGAGGTCCTGCTGCTCCTGGGATAACTTGCACATTTGCTTTTGGGTGGGTTAAACCTGAGACCTACCCATTGCTCATTTTGATGTGACAGCAAGCATGACTCCAGGCAAGGCCAGGCTGGTTTTACGTGTGATCAGTATGAAACAATCTGTCAGACTGTGTGTGTCAGTCTGAACTGATGCTGCAGCTCGGTAGGAAGTTAGGTTTGCCAAAATACAGAGAAGCACTAAGACAAGGTAAA
This sequence comes from Rattus rattus, assembly GCF_011064425.1. NCBI lineage: Eukaryota > Metazoa > Chordata > Mammalia > Rodentia > Muridae > Rattus > Rattus rattus. Next base: position 63,229,017 of record NC_046166.1, on the reverse strand, counting down.
GTGACCCCAGGAATCCCAAGTATGCATACATTTGAAGTCAGCTCTGGATGCCTCAGCTCACTAGGAAGGAGAGTGAAGGTGGGCTGAGAGGTTTGTCTTGTCTATCCCAGTCCCATCTCAACCCCTCCCCCACTCTGAACTCACCAAGGTTAGAATAAGTAACATGGTACACCAAGTTTACTCCAAACAATAGAAAAGTCTCTTGAAGCTAGGAACAACAAGTATTTTAATCTTGTTTTTCACCCACTTAAGAAAAGACAGTATATACGGGCTGGAGAGATGGCTCGTGGCATTCATATGCTTGTTCACAAACATCTGTAACCCTAGCTACCGGGTACAGATGCCCTTTTCTGGCTTTTGCAGGTACTGCATGCACATTGTGTACACATACTATGGGTAATACACTCATTTTTAAAAGTCAGAAAGGAAGGGAGAAGGAGGTGGGGTGGGCAGAAAGGGCTCTCAATTGTCCAGAGCACTGGCTCCTCTTGCAGAAGATCCAGATTTGGTTCCCAGCACCCACATGATTTATACATGTTTATACATTGTTTTAACTCCAGTTCCAGGTGGTCCAATATCTTTAGGTCTCACGTGGCACACTGGATGCATATGGTGCTTAAATACACACAAGCAAAACTCACGTGCACATAAAATCTTAAAATTTAAAAAGGGTCAGTGTGGGCCTAGTGTGATGGCTTGTTAAGGGCACTTGCTGTGAAAGCCCTTAAGCACCTAAGTCCAGATCAGCGACACATATAAGGAAGCAGTTCAGTAACAGTGATTCCACATTTTAAGTAAGGCTGTTGAATCCTCATGCAAAAGGGTGTTTTGTTGTTTTAAGGCCAGTAACAGGGCCATTGAGATGGCACAGGGCATGAAGATGCTTGTCACTAAGTTGACCTTAGTTCAATCCCTGGAATGAACTAATGAGAGAGAGAACCAGATGGGAGTGGTGATGCACATCTTTAATACCAGGACACAAGGGAGAAGCAGACAGCTCTCTATAACTGGGAGGCCAGCCTGGTCTACATAGTAAGTTCCAGGACATCAGAGTTACATAGTGAGGCCCTGTCTTAAGAAAGATGAGAGAGAACTGACAAGTTGTACCAACTTCCACCCTCACACCACAGAACACAGAGAAAGAAGCTCATGTGTGTACACAGACACACACAGATTCAATAAACGTTTTAGATGTCACTAACTAACTCAATGAAAGCATAATTAGTGGTGATGACATTTGGAAGCCTAGAGAGGACATAGGAATGGCAAATAATCTTAAAAAGGTGCTCCATGCTATGTCAGGGAAATACAAATTCAAATGACCAGATCCCATCTGCCATGCATGCACACGTGTAAAACTAGAGGCAGCTTTAGCAAGGATGGAGTGCATGATAATTACGACTCCTAGTACCCCTAGAGGAAGTACAAAATTTGATATAATTTAGAAAAGGTGTCTGACTAAACACGAAGGACCTCAAAGTTCTTGGCATAAAGATTTCCCCCTGAGGGACAAAGGACAGGGAGTAAGAGACAAAGACAGGAAGTAGGGGAGAGGGGGAGGGACATTTGTCCCAGGGGGACTGGATAGAGAGGAGACAGACTGGCCCACAGGCAAATGGCAGCTCATAAAGGAAAGTGGGGAACCTTGTGCTGGATTGGTTGGTTGATTTTGACTGGGCATGGTAAGACAGCCAAAAGGGGAATGGTTTTGACGTTGGACGTCAACAGTTTGAGAGCTGGACCTTGGTGGTCAGCCTCAGAAGGGGAAGTAGTCAAATAAGGAAACAGACCCTGGTGGTTAGCTTCAGGAACGTAAGCTAATGGATTAGCAGGCGGGAGGGAATGGAGAAGGGGAGGGCAAAGACCATCAGTCCCATGTTTGCCATGTGCAGGTCTGCTACATACAGCCCGTCCAAACATACTGGGATGGCTTATGTTTCGTTCAAGGCCAAAAAGAGTTGGGAGCAGTAGCTCAGAGCTGTAATCTCAACACTTGAGAGGTTGACTAGGGGATCATGGGTTTGAAGTCAACCTGGTGAGTCTCAGGACAGCCGGAACTATAGAGATTTTGTTTCAAAAATTAACACAGCATGTTGAGTCTAGGAGTGCCCAGGACCCTGGAGGCTGAAGCACAGACATCTCTGAGTCTGAGGCTAGCCTGGTCTACATAGTGAGGTCCAGGCCAGCCAGGGCTACATACTTAGATCCTGTCTCACTACATAGATGGACTTGAAGGATGAGGGATGTAACTCAGTAGTAGAAAGCCTGCCTAGAATACATAGGCCTGAGGTTCTACCTCCAACATTCACACAAACACACATATACTGAGGGAGTGGGTACATGAATCACTGCCCTCTTAGGAGAGGAGACAGCATAAGCATTGCAACCCCTAGACTCAGGAGGTAGAATGAACCGATAGCTAGAGATCTACGGCGGCTTTGAACAAGACTGTATTAAACTCTATCTCAAACACTCAAGAGGTGGGGGATGTGGCTCAATGGCGGGACAACTGTCTGGCTACATGCAAGGCCAGAGGCTCAATCTCCAAAACTAAAAGCCAAGAAACATGTACGGCTAACTTCTAGAAATTATTCTAAAAATGTTACTGCACTTTGTGTGTGTTTGCGTCTGTGCAGAGGACAACCTGCAGGAGTCAATTCTCTTCTCTCAAGACGAGTCCTGAGGAACAGACCCGGGCTGCCAGGCTTGGTGGCAAATACCTTTACCCAGCGAGCAATCTCGTCAGCCCACAGTCTTTAACACTTTTAGTTGGCATTAAAGGGTGATCTTTCAATACACACTGTGGAGTCTAAAGCAAACTAACTAGCATATGCTTTTACATTCTTTTCACAGCAGCTATCATAAACATTAAACCTAAACATGTTTATATTTTTAGTAAATAGTACTGACTTAAAAATTTTAAAGGGAAACTCTGAAAATAATATATTTTCGACCAATGAAAGAGAAGGTGTTTCTCTCCCTATCATTAGAGATGGAGCACGGGGCAAGGCCAGAAGCTCTGAGTGGGCCCCCAGTTACGTACACTGAGCTATTTACATGGCTGGGTCATGGCTTTTACTTTGATCAGATTTTAACTGTGCCCTGAATTTTTCCTCCTGACATAAGGGGCGGGGGGATATATATATTACAGAAGAACACTTTTAAGAGCATGTGAATTTTTAAAGAAGCCCTGGACTTTTTAAAGTGCTGAAATTTTTGCCAGGCATGGTGGCACATAGCTTTAATTCCAGGAGTTGGCAGGCAGAGGCAGGTGGATCTCTGAGTTTAAGGCCAGCCTGGTACGTATAGCAAATTTCAGGACTATACAATAGAGAAGCAGTTCTCAACCTGTGGGTCACAACCTTTAACAAGAGTTGCCTAAGACCATCAGAAAACATAGATATTTACATGACTTTTTAAAAAAAATGTTTATTTATATGAGTGCACTGTAGCTGTCCTCAGACACACCAGAGAGGGCATCAGATCACATTATAGATGGTTGTGAGCCACCATGCGGTTGCTGGGAATTGAACTCAGGACCTCTGGAAGAGCAGTCAGTGCTCTTAACTGCTGAGCCGTTAGTTATGAAGTAGCGACAAGAACAATCTCATGGTTTGGGGTCACCACAACATGAGGAACTGCATTAACAGGCCGCAGTATTGGGAAGATTAGTACTGAGAACCACTGTCAGAGAGATCCTATCTCAGCAACTGCTGAGGGCTGTGGGATTTCTAGTTGTGTTTTACACTGTGACAGTGACATGCGGTCTTGGGATCATAAGAAGGGGGATTATGGTTTAACAGTGATGTACCTGTGCCAAGTTGACCTTTTATCCCAGCACCCAGAGGCAGGTGGAATCCCGAGTTTGAGAGCAGACTTCTACAGAATGAATTCCAGATAGCCAGAGCTACACTGAGAAACTCTGTCTTAGTAACAGCTACCTAAGGCACAGGAACCTCACCTGAGGAGTTATCTCCATCAGAATGTCCCATGGGCACGGAAGTGAGACACTTTATTAAACTGATGTGGGAGGGCCCAGTCCACTGAGAGGTACCATCCCTAGGCAGACAAATCTGACTGTATGGTTCCTGTCCTGATCTTCCTCAACGATCAATAGTGATTGGGATATATGACACAGACAGACCCTTTCTTCACAAAGCTGCACTTGGTTACACTATCTATTAGTTACTTTTCTATTGTTGTGATAAAACAGCATGACCAGAGCAACTTACAGAAGGATGGGTTCATGGAGTTATGCTTATAGAACGATAAAGAGCCCATGAGGACACAGCAGAGGCTGCAGGCATGACAGCTGCCACAGGATGCTGAAGGCTCATAACTTGAACCACAAGCAAGGAGTGGGAACTGAAGTGGGAACGGTGTGTGGCTTTTGAAACCTCAAAGCCACACCTCCTAAACCCCCACAATGCCGCCAACTAGAAACCAAGCATTCAAATGCCAGAGACTGGGGGAGAGGGGATGGGGATGGGATATGGATGGATGGATGGATGGATGGATGGATGGATGGATGGATGGATGGATGGCTCAACCACATGGTTCCAAACTGAAAGCAAACTAGGATACCATGTCAACTAGAGGTAGCTGCTTCCCATTAAGCTCCATCTGTGTGATCACAACTGTATTGGTTGCAAACTTACAAATGGCCATCCTGAAATTAAATTTACAACCATGTACAATATGCACATAGCCTATACTAATACTGTCTTACTCAGGGTTCCTATTCCTACACAAACATCATGACCAAGAAGCAAGTCGGGTAGGAAAGAGTTTATCAGCTTACACTTCCACATTGCTGTTCGTTACCAAAGAGGTCAGGACTGGAACTCAAGCAGGTCAGGAAGCAGGAGCTGATGCAGAGGCCATGGAGGGATGTTACTTACTGGCTTGCTTCTCCCTGGCTTGCTCAGCTTGCTCTTTTATAGAACCCAAGACCACCAGCCCAAGGACAGCACCACTCACAACAGGCTGGGCCTGCCCCCTTGATCACTAATTGAGCAAACGCCTTACAGCTGGGTCTCATGGAGGCATTTCCTCAACTGAGACTCCTTTCTCTGTGATAACTCCACCTTGAGTCAAGTTGACACACACAGAACCAGCCAGTACAAATACCTAAATCTAACGTACTCTGAGGTCTAGGATTTGCTTATTCATAACACTCCTTGGAGAACATCCCCACATTAAGTATAAGAAAACTGATACAAACTATAGCCACCCACCTGTGCTAGACTTTTTGTCACTGTGACGGACATGACAGAGTAACTCAAGGGAAAAAAGTCTATTTGGCTTGGTTCCAGAGGGTTCAGTCTAAGGTTCAAAAACTCCACAGGTCTGGGCAGAATATGACAGCAGGGTGTGTGACAGAACTAGCTGTTTGGGGCTGGAGAGATGGCTTAGAGGTTAAGAGCACTGACTGCTCTTCCAGAGGTCCTGAGTTCAATTCCCAGCAACCACATGGTGGCTCACAACCATCCGTAATGGGACCCAATGCCCTCTTCTGGTGTGTCTGAAGACAGCAACAGTGCACTCATATAAAATAAAATTAATCATTAAAAAAAAAAAGGAACCAGCTGTTCACTTTGTGGCAGACAGGAAGCAGAGATGGAATACAGAAAGAAGACAGTTCTGAAGGGCATGGCCCTGTGACTTAAATCTGACAGCTAGTCCCTTCTCACCTTTTACCACTGTTCAGTAACGCCATCATATGAACACCACGGGACTAAACTATTCCCTAACTCAGAGTCTTCTCAATCTGTTTCTGAAAACACGTTCGGACACTCTCAAGTGAGCTTTGCTAATCTCCTAAGCATTTCTCAATCCAATGAAGTTAATAATTAAGGTTAACCACCACACACGATGAAAGGGAGATGGGAAAGAAACAGATACCTAGTACAAAGAGGATTAGAATCAATACTCAGTACTTTTGCCATATGCTGTCAATGAACGGAATATGCTCCAAGTATCTCAGTTATATTATTTTGTTCAGCTTGCCAGTTTAACTTGCATAGGGAATCTCATTAATCAATTATTAGTCCTCTTGTAAAAATACTTCAGCCCTGATCCAACCAACATACAGATTCACTTAGTGAAGTTGTCCCATTTAAAGCATCCTAGGTTTTAAAGACAGGTTATCTCAAGCAAGAAATCTTGGTAAGTTATTTCTGCATGTACTCACCTCAGTTAATTTATTTTAAAAAACAAGCAAACCACAACCAAACCAAACCAAACAACAACCAAACCAAACCACAACTAAACCAAACTACACACTTGAAGAAATTCCTTTAGTTGGGCCTTGAAACAATGCAGGCTGCCCTGTAATATTTGTACTTTCCTAGTTGCAACATTGTTTCTGGAGGGGAAAAAAAACTTACAGCACTGCATAAGGGCATTTTGGTCAATGACTACCTGAAAGATAGTAGGCCCAAGATTTTACTACTGATACACTGTAGCCATCATTATTTTGTTGTGAATATATTTTGTTCCAATAACAAACTTCCTAACAGTGCCCCACCACTTGAGCCTATCACCTAGTGTGACCCCCTCTGTAACTTCATTAAATAGCAGTGAATGTTATCTAAATCTTTCTGTTTAACTGCCAACCAGCTTTAAGGCAGTATTTTCCAAAGTCTTCTAAAAGCTACAATCAAAATTTGTCCTTTGTCCCACACTTATTTTTAAAATAAATGTAAGCACATTTCACTGCACTACACTGGATGCCACTGGAAAAGCTCGTGTTCACTCATTTAACGTCACGACTGTAAGTTTTCCAGGGAACCTGAAAGTGGCACTTTGCTGTGGCAGAGAAGAAAAAAACCCAATGCAGAGCTGGGAAAATGGGATGTCCTTAGCCTCAATATCGGCCCCTATGAACAAGCCAGCGAACTCCTCTGAACATGAAGGCTCATTTAAAAACAATGAAGACACTGGACAAAATCATCTGAAGTTCTCATTCATGCATGTGCATACTGAAACCAGAAGTTAGGTCTCTTCCTCAGTCATTTTCTACTTTCAATTGTTTTATTATTTTATGAGTGTTTTGCCTTCACATAAGTATGTGCATGCCTGTTGTCTGAGGCTAGATGAGGGTGCCAGTTCCCCTGGAAGTGAGCTATAGACGGTTGTGAACCACTAGGTGGATGCCAGGAATCAAACCCAGGACCTCCGGAAGAGCAGCCTGTGCTCTGAAAGTCCACTGCATCTTCTCCAGCTCTCCTTTTATTTTTAATTGTGTAACTATGAGTTTATATGTGGCCATGAACATTTGAGGCTATGGGATCACCTGGAACTAGAGTTATAGATAACTGTAAACCACCACATGGTGCCAGGATCCACTCCAGATCCTCTGCAAGAGTTTCAGGCTCTTAACAGATGAGTCATCTCTCTAGCCCTTCCACTTTATTGGAACGGGGTCTAACACGGAACCCGAAGGATCCTTGTCTCTGCCTCCCAGCAGTGAGACTACAGGTGAGTGCCACAAATGGCTTTTTACATGGATGCTGAATGCAGGTCCTTATGTTTGTGTATCACTTCACTCACAGAGCCAGCTCCTCAGCTCAGGGAAGGACTTTTAATAACAGGGTATCTCTCAACAAAAATATGCTATGACTTTATGCAATGTTACAATCTTTAGTTTGAAACTTAAGCTAACTTTTGACTTTTAAAGGCTGTCAGGCTGGAGAGATGGCTCAGTGGTTAAGAGCACTGACTGCTCTTCCAGAGGTCCTGAGTTCAATTCCCAGCAATCACATGGTGGCTCACAACCATCTGTAATGGGATCTGATATCTGAAGACAGCTACAGTGTATTTATAACAAATAAATCTTTAAAATAAAAAAATCCTCACTGTCTATCAAAAACACTGAGACTGGAGATATACAGCTCATTGGTAAAATTAAATAAACCACTCACTCACACTCTCTTTAGCGCGCGCACACACAGAGACAGAGACAGACACACACTCGCACATGCTCCAGTGCTCAATTTTTGTTTCTTCCTGAGATAGAAAAAGTAAAATAAATGAAGATGCAGATATCACATGATTAACCCTGGGTATTACTGAGCATATATAATAATGGGCATATGTTGCTGCTTCGTCATATCTGAAGTTCTCCAAAATACAGACCTGAAGAACTTACTCTCAGAAAGAGGAAAGAATATTTAGCAGGCAGGATTACAGTTTTGACCATGGTCTTTGACTGCAGTGATTTTTATGCCCGTCTCTACGGGGTTGCGATACAATCTTGAAGACATGCTCCTACTCAGCAGAGACTTTTCAAAGTTCTGCTCCAATTAAGGAAAACGAACGAAACCAAAGTTCTTCAAAGGCTTCCTATCGGCAATACGCAAGAGTTGAGTATGGCATGGAACTTAAGGTCTATGATGCCCGACAATTTCACATAGATTTTCCTATAACCTGAGCCACCAATGCTATATCCAAGACAGACGGAAAGTGAGTAAATAAGTCAAACTTTCAGGTAGGATGCTGCCACTGAGGGCATGGAACCAAGGCGAAAGGGAGTCTGGGGTGTGAAGAAGGCTGGAAAAGAGACAATCCTGGTGGCTCGGGAAAGTCGAGTAGCATGAAGCTGGGCTGTCCCTATCCCAGGCAAGCATTGGGACTCTCAAGTGCGGAAAGGGAAGCGGATCCGAAAAAGAAAGTCTGAGCACAGCAGGAGGAATGGGTGCATTCCAGGGGAACCACAGGTGAAGGCGTTTCCACGTGATCTAACGCCCGGTTCTCAGCCACGCTCCTTAGCTCAGGGCCACACCAGGCCGAGGCGGCGAGCGGCCTGCGGAGAGGAGCGTGGTCGGTTGACGAGGAGAGAAGCCGGCTAAGGAGGGAGGAGCGGGGCGGGTGAGAAGAGGAGGGAAGGGAGAGAAGGGCCGGATGAGGAGAGCAGGGCTGGCTGAGCAGAGGAGCCCCGTGGCTGGAGAGGAGATGAGGAGACAAGATGAGAACAGCAGGGCTAGTGAGGAGGAAGGAGAGGAGCGGGGCGGCTGGAGAGGAGAGGAGAGGAGAGCAGAGCGGGGCTGGCTAAGGACAGGAGTGGGGCGGGCGGGAAGGAGCTCGGACCGCCCGGCAGCGGCTGCCCCACGGGCCGGACCCCGGCCCGCGGCTGCCGACCCCGCGCCCCACGCCCGGCCGCGGCCTGGGGCGTCCAGCAGGACCAGGTCCTTCCAACTCACCGGCCGTGAGGCTCGGCTCCAGTCCTCGGTGACTGCCGCTCCCGCCCTGCCCTGCCCGCCGCCGGCCCAGGCCTACGTAAGAGCGTGCGCACGCCCGCCTTTGTCTACGCCGCTGGACGTGGACCCCCCGCGTCCCGCCCAACTGCGCTTGCGCGGTCTTTGGGAGGACCGGGATGGGCGGGGCTCCGGCGATGCTCGCCCTTAAGCACTGATGCTCTCGGAGTGAGCTGAGGTCGCTTTCTCAAGACCCGCGGGGTGTCTGAGCTGCGCCTCCAGAACAGGCATCAGTCCGGGCGGGAGAGGGAGATTAGCCTGGCATAGCGAGGTTCGTTTACCGAGTCTTTGTGGGACTTTGCGTGAGATTCGGTTCCGGCTGGCCACGAAACGTTAGCTGCATCCCGGAGCTCCTCTTGACGTAATTGGCTGGTTGGCCAGCAGCAGTTTTCCAACTCAGCCACAGTTCTAACTAATCTCTCGTCCCACTTGAAACTCCAAAGAAGAAGAAGAAAAAGAAGGGATGGGGGGGGAGACACGCCTCTTTTGCCCATCCCACACCGCTTTTGAGACAGAACCTCCTTATAAAACAGACGTGCCTCAAAAGCTGTGAGTTGCCCAATGACCATCAATTTCTGCACCTACTGCTTCCACCTCCCAAAGTGCTGGACTAAACTACCAACCCAAGCTGTATAAAGTGCTGGGGCTGGAACTCAGGGCCTCATGCATGTTAAAAGCATTCGACCAACTGGGCTTCAGGGTTTCCTGCTTTTATTTACTTCCTACAGTACCTAACCTTTTTCTTAATTCAGGACTTAAACTTCCTTATTTCTTTACACAACTCCAGGTATGTATAAGTATACCAGAAATATTTACTGATAATCATAAATTTATTTAAAAGCATTTTTGCTATGTATTGCTAGCCTTACTATTATTAACTATTAGATCACATTTGCATATTAATGAGATGGATATGTTTGCCATTTTTTAAAAAGATTTATTTATTATATATGAGTACAGTGTAGTTGTCTTCAGACACACCAGAAGAAGGCACCAGATCTCATTACAGATGGTTGTGAGCCACCATGTGGGTGCTGGGAATTGAACTCAGGACCTGTGGAAGAGCAGTCAGTGCTCTTAACCACTGAGCCATCTCTCCAGCCCATGTTTGCCATTTTTAATATAAAGAAGTCAGCTAAATATTTGATACCAAAGGATATAAAACGTAGTTTCTCAAAGTTTTAAATTTTATAAATGTCAGCGCCAAGAACACTTTTTCACAAATACTTGTATGAAATAGCATGAATAAGTTTATGGACATTTCAGAAATTATTAAAGATTCTGCCCTAATCCCAAGACAAAATTGATTTTTTTTTTTGGTATATAAACTATTTATTAACAGCAAAGGCCCAAAGACTCATTTCTTCTTGGACACACCCACAGTACGGCCCCTGCGGCCAGTGGTCTTGGTGTGCTGACCCCGGACACGAAGGCCCCAAAAGTGGCGCAGCCCTCTATGGGCTCGGATTTTCTTCAGCCGCTCCAGGTCCTCACGCAGCTTGTTGTCTAGACCGTTGGCCAGAACCTGGCTATACTTCCCATCCTTCACGTCCTTCTGTCTGTTCAAGAACCAGTCGGGGATCTTGTATTGTCGTGGGTTCTGCATGATGGTGATCACACGCTCCACCTCGTCCTCCGTGAGCTCCCCAGCCCTCTTGGTGAGGTCAATGTCTGCTTTCCTCAACACCACATGAGCGTATCTCCGCCCCACACCCTTAATGGCAGTGATAGCGAAGGCTATTTTCCGCCGCCCATCGATGTTGGTGTTGAGTACTCGCAGGATGTGCTGAAACTTCTCGGGGATCACTAGGGACATGGCGGCGGCCGACAAAATTGATTTAACAGATTTTTGTGAGCAGGCTAACTGAAGCAGTTTTTAAACTCAAGAATTCTAATACAGTGCAAACCCCAAATATGCTGATTTGATGCTGCTGAGGAATGACTACAAGAAAATATTTTTTAAAGTCATGGTTTCTTTGAATAACTGTGGTAGCTAATACTTATTGAAACACTCCACAGATGTTGAGGCAGGAGGATCAGAAGTTCAACGTCACCTTCAGCTACACTGAAAGTCCAGGTCAGCCTAGGCTAGCTCTGTGACACTGTCTTAAAAACAACTCCCCAAAGAACTAACTAGTGAATGAGTCCGTGGGAAAAGGCACTTGTCAACCTTGATAACCTGAATTTAATCTTAGTCCCAGGGACTGACAAGTTATCCTCTAACCTCCACAGGGGGACTGGGGCAAAAACATACTCAGGAATGTGTACACCGGCACCAACACATTAATGGATAAATGTAATGAAAACATTTTAAAAAATAATACAGGGGAGGCATGGTAGTCAACACCTTTAATCAAGCACTCAAAAAACAGAGGCGGTGAATTTCTGTAAATTTGAGGCCAGCCTGGTTTGCATAGTAAGTTCTAGGCCAGCCAGGGTTATATAAAGTCACTTAGAAATATAAACAATACAGGTGGGAGAAGAGAGATGGCTCAACAATTGACAGCTCTGGCTGCTTTCAAAGGACACCAGTTCCTTCCCCAGCACTCATGTGGTACCTTATAACTACCTCCAGTCCCAGGGCATCCAATGGCCGCTTCTGGCCCACACAGATATACATGTAGGCAAAACGCCCATAACCAATTTTTAGGTAAAATTAAAATAAGTAAATAAAAATTTTCAAAATGTACTCCAGGTAGTGCCTGGCGATAAGATGCAAGTGTGCAGTTCAAAGTTGAATATCGAGTGACATCTTTGTAAAAGTCCTTTTCTGGGCCAGGGAAATGGCTGAGTGGATAAAGTGCTTACTAAGTGTGAGGACTTGAGTTCAGATCCCCAGCAGCCATGGAAAAGGCCAGTACACTGGAGGAACACAGACAGGCAGGTCCTGGGGTGAGAGGTTCACTATCCTGCCAGCCTAGTCAAAACATTGACTCTATGTTCAATGAGAGGCCCTGTCTCAAAAGCATGTGCAAAGGGCTATAGGCAGATACCGGAAGTTGACCTTTCTGGCTTCCACACTTGGAAACACATACAAGATAGATGACAGGCTTACAACTGATAACATCCAACCATGTAGGATAGCTTTACTATGAACAAAGTTAAGGTATAAAAATTCTCAGGCAATTTCTGGGAGCAAGAAAGAGGGCCCTACCTACCTAAAGCAACATACATTCAGGTCTTCAGCCCGGTCACTGCTAGATTAACCTAAATATCTATATGAACAAAATATTAATTTCATGTCAACAGCCTTCACAGAAAATACTGTTTATTTTGTAGTTCTCTTTAGGATTTATTAGTGTGTGTGTGTGTGTGTGTGTGTGTGTGTGTGTGTGTTCACATTTGTGCAAGTGCCTGAAGAGGGCAGGACTGGCTTCCCTGCTAGAGTTTTAGACAGTTGGAGCCAACACTGGGAACCTAGCTCAGGTCCTCTGGAAGAGTAGAAACCACCCTATGATGTAACCTCAACCCCCGCCCAAAATCCTGTCTAGGAGCATTGAGAAAACAATGGGTCTTTGAGCTCTTTGAGGAGCTTACCGCCATGCTTTTCCGTTTGTCTTCCTTCTGAGTGCTTTTCCGCCTAACCCCTGAACTTAAGCCTATATGAACACATCTTTACTACGGACTGGAGAGAGGGCTTAGTGGATAAATCGCCTGCTGTGCAAGCATGAAGACCTGAGTTTTGACCCACAGCTTGTGTGTCTGTAATCAGGAATCTCTGGAAGCTCCTGGGCCAGGCGTATGAAGTGATGATGAGATTTGTCTTCAGCTAGAAGGTAAGGGTAGACACCCAGAGTTGTCCTTTGACCTCTACACACAAAGGGGGGTACATGGACAACGGTGCACAAATAAACACAAACATCAACATACACACAAATATTAAATAAAGATGTGGTGGAATGTCTTCATAAGCTTATATGTTCAAATGCTTGTTCCTCAGTCGCACTTTGTGAGATTATGGAACCGTTTGGAGGTTGAGCCTTGTTGGACGAAGTATGTCTCTGGGGTCAGGCATTATTCCACTTCCAGTTCACTCTGTTTAGTGTCTGTGGTTGAAGATGTCATCTCTTAGGAGTCTGGGGGAGGGGAGGTGGTTCTGTGGTTGAGAGCCCTGGCTGCTCTTGCAGAGGACCTAAGTTCAATTCCCAGCATCCACCTGGTGACTCACAAGCAGCAGAAACTCCAGTTCTGACTTCCATGAGCACATGGCACATATGCATACACGCAGGCAAAACAACTATACACATTAAAAAAATCTTTCAAAAAAATGAAGACTATGATCTCAGACTCTTGCTCCTGCAGCCAAGCCTCCCCATCATGAGGGCCTCTCATCCCTCTGGAACCCTAAGCCACAGTAAACTCTTCTGTCCGTTGCTTTGACAGGGATGTTATATCACAGCCACAGAAAGTACCTATACGGTGATATTGTATCACAGTGACAGAAAATAGGTATATAATGTATCAGTGACAAAGTAACTATATGGTGATATTGTATCCCAGCGACAGAAAGTAACTATTACGGTGATATTGTATCCCAGCAGCAGAAGCAACTATGTAATAAAATCTCTAACTCTGCTTCATAAAGTAGCTAGTCCTGAAGTGTGGTTCAGCTTTAAAGCCGATGTGGCTTTAGTGGAAGATATCCCTCACCTGGGGGAAGTGTGGAGAGCGGTGAGACTCTTGTGCCTGTACCCTAAAATGCTGACAAATCACACTTTAAAAAATGCATCGAACCGCTGAAGATAATGCATGGGGAAGTATTTTAAATGCATCTATGTTAGGCAGACACATACTTTCTCCAAGCCCTTATGGGAAGAAAAGGGGGAAAAGAACGTTTAAACATGAGCACAGGGGCCTATAGATTAGTTGGGTTATGTGGACACTATAATAGTCTTTTAAATTTTATGTCTTCTGATCCTCCATTTAAAAGCTGCTCTTAAATGGGAAGGATGCCATTTCTAGAATCTTCCCTAAGGGGAAATTTGCTGTCTTCTCTTTGAGTCAGGAATATGCCAATTTAAAATTTCTTTATATAAAAGGAATATTCTCTGTATATAGGCAAGCTTCATGGCTAATTTTGTTAATTATCTTGGAATTCTTGTCTCTCAGATGGCCAGACTTCAACTAGACTCCTGGAAGAGAAATCCCTTTCTCTTCCCATGTCCTGTCAGTTTTCCCTTTCTGTCATGTTTCAATCTGCAGGGGCAGGAGTTGGTCACGGATGCTGACTGCCATTGCATGAGGTTTTTTGTCTGCTCACCAGATACCAACCAAGCCAAGCCTCTTGTCAGCACACCCTACTATTACGGTCAACACTGTAGACTGTAGGAATAGATAGGACTGTCCAGAATATATGATACCAGTGGCTGAGGATTTTTAAAAAGGATTTTTTTAATTACTTTTAACTATGAATGGGTAATTGCATATAAGTGCTGGTGCCCAAGGAGACCAGAGGTGTCAGGTACCACAAGAATTATAAATGGATATGAACCACCTTATGTGGGCGCTGGGGACCAAACCCTGCTCTTCTGAAAGAAGAGTAAATGTTTTGAGTCACCAAACTATTTCTCCATCTCAATGGGATTTTGTTTTGTTTTAAACTGCTTGTTAATAAGGCTTGATTTTAAGTGTCCCTCAAAAACTGCTTATTACACGACAGTGGCCATGTTCTATTTAGAGAACAACAGTGTTAGGATTTCCTCTAGGCCCATGGCTTACCTAGCCTTGATTCCAGTGACGTGCTGTTAGACTCATAGAGCAATGCCTTCATCAGCCCACATCAGAAAAGCAGCTTGTTTTGGAGGTGGGAATGATCAGAGACCCACGATTAGACAATATGCAGAGCAAGAGGTTTCAGAGCACTCAGTTCTAAGTGTAATGTCATCATCAAACCCCTCCTCTCAGGGCTCAGAGAGCTGTGTGGAAGAGAAGGCAGGAGACTGCAAGAGCCTGAGATAATAGATGATTCCGTAGAAAGTGTCTTTCAGATGCAACACGACTGATACCCATAGGAATTCATAGAGACCGTGACAGCATACACACCTCCAGACAAAAGTCCCAGCACGGAGAACTGGACACAAAGCTTCACCCCTAACCAAGAAGCCATCTGCAAACAAATCTCTGGTAAAAAGGAGAATCAGTTTTTTCCAAAGGAGTCTCACTAGGTAGGGTAACCACACTTCAGGACAGGCCTAGGGCCCAGGAGCTGTAGGCTAGCACAAACTAAACTTGTTGTCTAGGGTTTTAGTGTTTTGCTGCTGTTGTGTTTGTTTTGTTTTCAACTTTTTGGTTTGGGCATTTTATTGGTCATTTGCTTGTTTGCTTGTTTGCTTTTGTGTTTTCGTAGGTCTTTTTTTTTTTTCTTTTGAGAGAAAAACTATAGTTATGTGGAGAGGGAGAGGGAGGGATCTTGGAGGAGTTGGAGGAGTGGAAAACAAGCTCAAAATAGAAATAAAAAATAGATCAAGTCAGAAAAATGGTTTGCCAACTTGTTAGACTATTGTGAAATGTCAGGATCTTTAGGAAGAGGATCCTGATGGAAGTTAATCCCCAACATTTTCCTGTCATCACAGGCTAAGCAGCCTTGATGTTTTCTCCATTCCTCACCATGCTGTTTTGCTTCACTACAGAGCAAAGCAATGGATGCTGTTGAATATAGACTGAAAACCCCAGAGCTGTGAGCCTAAAGAGACATTCCTACTTATAAACTGCTCGAAATAACTTTGTCACGCCTAAGATCGTCACAGTAACAGCTTAAAATACCCCACAAAACTTGCTAGGCACATAAACACATGCTCGAACACACGCGAACGTTTCAAAGATTCAAAAACCTTTCACCCACAGAGACCTTGAGTTAGAGTAACATTTCAACCACTTAGACCTGGAAAAGATCTACCAAATCAATCATATTACTTAACTCAGTTGGAAGCAGCCAGCTGGGCAGGCACCTCAGGGGCAGGTCTAGTGCCCAGGAGTAGAAGGCGATCGCAAGATAAACATGTTGTCTTGGGTTTTAGTTTTTTGTTGCTTTTGTTTTTTTAACTTTTCTGGTTTGGGGATTTTATTGGTCCTGTGTGAAGGCCACCCGAAGAGCTCAGTACCAGCCCCTTCACCCCCTTGGCAAACAGTGGAGTTCATGGAAAGGGAACTGATTTTCTAAGGTGGAGCTGCTAGGTTGCAAGCTTGGCCACATTACTTGGCAGTGGGAAGGCTGAAGCTCTTACATCTGCAAATTTGTACTGACTGGGAAAAGAGACAGCATCCCGGCTGGCTGAGTACAGGATGAGTCCAGCGCTGGGGGAGGATGGTCAAGGGTTCCAGGTAGCCTGTGCTACATATGGACTTTGCCTCCATCCCCCCCGCCCCGCCAAAGGAGTGAAAGAAAACTGGTTGCATTTAATTGACTGCTTCTGTGTGACCAAAAAGAAGTGATAACTATTTACTGTGCACATGGCCCGCAAAGACTATGTCTGGTATATATCCAGTCCACAGCTGCTCTGTGAATGAGTGACAAGTGCCTAGGGCGTTCAGGGGAGTGGCAATTAGTGTGGCAAAGGCTTGGGGAGAATCCCAAGTGGCCAGTCAATTAAACTATAGCCGTTCCGTAATGAACTTCCATGTAGCTGAAAAAAAGATCCCTGAGCCTATCTTTGTACTCAACCGGTCGGATCTTGAAGAGGATGATCAATTAGTTAGAAAAAATGAGAAGGGAAAAAAATTAAAACCTGCTACATTTTATGTACTTTTCAGTGTGTTTGGAAAATTATACTTTTTATAATCAAGTGAAGATGAAGTTACATGGTTAAGAGTTACTGATTTGCTGTGGTCTGCAGAGTCAAAGAGTCACTTAGTGACGTCCGTCCAGAGAGAGTGACAGGGCCTAGCAATGATGACCAATGATGTAGGAAGTGGACAAAGGATTATTTCCCATAAGGCTTCCAAGTTGCTCATGGATATCAGAACCACTTGGGAGGTAGAGGTGCCTGGTTCCTGTAAGTAGTAATGTGCAGAGAAATATAGTTCCACTAAAGCTTTGACAATAACACCCATTCCCATCGGCTCCAACCTTATCAAAACATGCAAGCAGTAGTCCTCAGGCTGTGTGGCCATTTGTCTTATTTTTCCATTTCCGTAACACAGCTGATGCCCACTCTGGTTCGTTCGATCTTAATTACAGGCATAATTCTATGGGCACATGACACAAAGTGGGGCAGTCACCGGAACCTTAAAACAGGAAGCTGGAGCTGGTATGTCGGCACACACCTACAGGAGAGTCAAAAATTCGAAGTCGATATTGGTGACACTGTGCAGCCACCTTGTACAAACAAACAGAAGAACTCCAGGAATTGGGAACTGACAGACCAACTGGAGGAGATACGTGAGCCGTCTACAGCTGCTCTCTGCCTTGAGGAGCCTCATCTGTAAGGAAATGAGGATACAACACCGAGAGGAAAAGGACAGGATTAAAGTGACAAGAGTCCCAGAGGGTACAGGCCATCATGGTAGGGAACACATGCTTTGGTGTGGTCTGTGGAAACTGGAGCCTACAGGGGAGCTTGTGACATCTTGTTGGGTTTGGAAGCAGAGAGCTCTGGACTGGAGCCAGTGAAACGCCCACCACCCTGAACCGAACACTGAAGTAGGATCGAGTGTTCGAACAGGAGCCTGGCCTCTGTTCCCTATAGTCATTAGAGATATTCTGTAATGTAAGTCGATTCTATCAGCTCTTGGTTTAAAGCCTTTCAGAGTTCCCAACTGTTAGTACAAATTCTGGACTCTGCAGCTGGGTAAGACACTCTTTAAAGGATTAGGGCTCCTTACGTCTCCTTTAGACGATAGAAACTGCTTCCACATGCGAATCTCACGTATGTTAACCAAGCCCGGCTCCTTGCAGTTGCCTCCTCCTGGATTCCGTGGCTTCCCGGACAAGCAGACCACTCCTCTAGTGTTTCAGCCTTGGACTAACACACATTGTTGGGGACATTTCTGTGGTTCTTACCATCCTGGAATCCTTCCTAGGTCCCTTCACTTCTCACCATGCTCCTTCACCTGTGCAGCAGTCCTTGACTGGGGCTGCTGGTTTTCTCTAGGAGACGCGAAGCTTTCAGCCAGGGGACGTTTCTCTGTACCTATCTAGGTTTGGACACTGATATCCCTTAATAGCACTTCATTAACTTCATTATAGGCTAATACGTTGAACTAAAAGGTTGGAAGGCCTTGGAAACAGCCTCAAAAGCAGCCTCCCCAACCAGCCACCGGCCTGTCTTTTGCCTATCACTCCTGAAGCCTTCATAGACTTAGTCTCTCAAGGTGGGGCCCAGACACTACAAATCACTAGTTTCTCAAAGCAAGGCATACAATCTAGAAAGGTCACTTTCTTTTCTGAAGACCCGAGTGAGTGGTCCTGCCCCATATGCAAGAGGAAGATGTCCTACCCAGTAAAGGCAAAACCAAACCAAACCAAAAAACCAAATAGACTTTGCTGGCCCTCTTAGTCTGTCACTGGAGCATAGCCCTGTGTTCCTGATCACATGCCTACGTGGCTGTCCATTCTGAGTCACATTTAAACATCTAAGGATTTGGGTTTTCACTTTTGAAGACTCCATCTCATGTAAAACTTCTATTTCTTTTCTATGAGAGTATTTCAAGTAGCCCAGGCTGGCCTTGAGCTCATCCCCACCTCTCGAGGGGTGACTTTATGAAGTGCCGAGGTCCTCATGGTTGCTAGGCAAGCGCTCTCCCTACTGAGCCACATGTTCAGCCCCCAAAACCTTTTATTTTTAATGGTTTTGAATGCGAATGCAGGCAGAGGACAATCCTGTGGATTCAGTTCTCTCCTTCCAACTTTACATGAAATTCATCCAAGGACAGAACTGTTGTCAGACTGAAGTAGCAAGTCCCTGTTTCCCCCTTACCTGCTAAGCTATCTTGTCCTCTCCCCACACATTTCATGAAATGGCCTATAAATTGCTTTTGTTTGCTTGTTTGTTTTTTGGAGGGGTGTTGTCGTTTTAAAGTCAAGCCTCACTATGTAACCTTGGTTAGTCTGGAACTTGCTATGTAGACCACGCTGGCCTTGAACTCAGAGAGATTCATCTACCTGCCTCTGTCTCCAGAGTACTGGAATTAAAGGTGTCAAACAGAATACCTAGCATAAATTGCTTATTACTGTTTCCAAAAGTGAGAACTTCAGAGTAGTGAGTTCATCTAACCTACGGGGCATTATTTAATTCTCCTCTGAAATGTGTGTGTGTGTGTGTGTGTGTGTGTGTGTGGGTGGGTGGGTGGGTGGGTGAGGGCTAGGGTATAATTTAGCAAGCTTGGGGCTTCGGGTTCATTCTCTAACACCACAAAAGACACACAAAAAGGGTCAGAAATGATATAAGGAAAAATGCAGGGCCCTGTTAGGAGGAAGTGGACTAAGGCAGTGAACACTTTAAAGTCTGGGTCCTTGAGGCCAAAGGGAGAACTCATGGGACGTATTTGCCTGGTAAAACAAATTATAAATCTTAAATAAGCCTTACTTGTATTCGCCTTAGGAAATAATTATACAGATCCATATATAGGAAGTTGATAATAAATTTAATTCTAATTTTGTGGGAATTTTGTGGGCTGTAGATCTTCCTATGTAGCCCAGGATGGCTCTCCTGCCTTGGGACTGTGATTAAAGTTGTGCATTGTGCAACTGTATCAATGTTTTCTCTTTTACTATTCTGTTCCACTCTTCTCATTGCACATGGCACTGACTTTCGTAAGGATGGTTTTATAAAGATGCTTTGACTATATTCTGTCCTACACTCTTCAGTCACATGTCCCCCTGCCTGTTCTCTTTGTTCCCTAACAGTTCTGCTTCTATTTCCACATCATATACACAAACATGCTTTTATGTACTTACTTAAAATTTAGGAACCACAAGTGAGAGAAAAGTGATGTTTGTTTTTAAGACTGACTTATTTAATTCACTTAATAATTATCTCCACTTTCCTGCAAATGATCTAACTTTGTTCTTTATGGTTGAAAAAAATGTCATTTTGTGCAGATGGCACATAGTCTTGTCCTTTCTCTGTTGTAGAGGCACATAAGTTGGTTCCATTAGCTACTGGGAGTGATGCTGCAATAAATATCGATGTAGAATTATTTCTGTGTCACGCTGCCCTGGAACTCTTTAAGTAAGTACCTAGGAGTGTCTCTTAGTTACTTTTCTATTGCCAGGAAAAGACGCCATGACCAAAATTACTTTTATTATGAAGTATTTGATGGGGAGTGTCCTTATGGCTTGAGAAATTGGAGACTTCATGACCAAGTAGGCAGACGTGGAGCTGGCGCAGCAGAGATGGGGGTGTGTGGGAAGGAGAAAGCATGCACACAGCTGGGAACAGCGTGTGCTTTGAACCCTCAAAGAGCCTACACCAGAGATACGCCTTGTCCAACAAGGCCACAACTCCTTTCCAAACGTTCAAATTTGTAAGCCTATAGGGGCTGTTCGCATGCAAACAGCCAGAGTGGTATAGCCGGGTTCTATGGTAGGCCTACTTTTAGCTTAAGAAACCCACCAGTAGGGTTCCCCAGTCCACAGCCTCACCAGTATTTGTTGTTTCTTACTGTCATTCTGACTGGGGTGAGATGGAATCTCAAAGTAGTTCAGTTTGGATTTCCCAGAGTTGCCTGGACCTTTAGCCTGTGCCACAGTTGTGTCGTCCGTACAGCTGAGTGGCCTCATCCGGTTGGGAGGTATTGGCCATGTTCATGCTGCATGTCACATACATGCTCACGTAGATGAGTCAATGGTACAGCACCTGAGACACCTCCGGCTGCTATGGAGTGTACTGAATGATCCATCCTAAGTTCTTCAGTACCACAAATGCGCTGTAGCATTGAATAGTAGTTTGGACCTTGTAATATCATCTTCAGATCTGGCTTTTGCTTGTAATTGCACCAAGAGTTCAAGGAGTTCATCTTCACAAATAGGGCCTTTCAATTCTCCTCATGTGCATGCATAGGTGACATACACACAGAGGTCAGAGGACAACCTCTGGTGTTAGTTCTCTGGTGCCATCTACCTTTTATTTGGGACAGGATCTTTCACAGGTCTGGAAGGTTGTCTGGCTGTTCAGGGAGCCCCAGCAGTTTTGGTGGGGGAGGTACGTATGGGTGTACGCATGGCCCAATGCATGTGGGAACTTGTGTATACAGAGGCCCAAGGTTGACTCTGGATGTCTTTCTCCACAGCCTTTTCACCTTAGATACTGAGACGGGGTCTCTCAGCTCAACACTGGCACTCCAGGGATTCTGTTCTCATGCTCTACCTCGGCTTTTAAAGAGAACCTTATATAGATTCTGGGGATCTAATGCAGGCCGTTATCCTCACAAGGCAAGCACTTTACCACTGTTTTATCCCCTCAAACCTAAGGATCGTCTGTTTTCCCCAAGAGTCCATTCAAGCTGAGTTCTAGTATTTGCCGTGCTTATCCTTAAGGCAGTTACTGTCGTGGAACTAAGCAACCGTGTCTGGCAGGAGACATGGGGCCCCGCTGCGCTGCTGGCCAGCCCCACTTGAGGCGGTGCTCTGAGCAAGGCAGCAGCTGTCTGATCCACTGATACAGGCAGACTAGCACACACTGGCATGCACTGAGCTGCATTAACTCCCAGACTAAGCAGTCAGCAGTGCTCTTGGATACCCCTATGGCCTCGGGTTCCCATCCCTTCCCCAGTGGTGACTGTATCTGGCCTGAACCCCTTCCTGCCGATTGCTGATTGCTACTGCTTGGGGGAGTGTACAAGAACAGAGAAATACGATGAATAGTATACAAGAACGGATGGATGCTTCGGTACAACGAATAGGCCCTGGGATCAGTCCTCAGCTCTTGAGCACAAGTTGTTGCTCCTTTCACCTTTACCAGACAGGAAGATGGAATTCTTCTTTCCTAAGAGCAAGGCACCACATCAATCCACAGACACCGTTCTGGAATCAAATCTGACCCAGAAAACGAACTTGGGGAACTAAGAAGCAGAGTGAAGAACTTTCTGTAAGTTCTCTCACTTATGAAACTATTGTCACAACTAGGGAAGAACATCCAAGAGCATTTGTGACACCGATGGAGATCACAAAGTATTGAGACTTCAGAGGTAAGGATCAACTATAAACCAGAGAGGTTGAACACCCTCTCCCCCCAGTCTGAGGTCTTGTCTGGGGAGTGGAAGGCAGGCTTGCCTGCAGAGAGAATTGTTGTGTACATATTCCAATATGCTGTATCTAACAGACGAAGCTAGACATGACTGACACCATTATTGTTACAGAGTCCTCATGACCTGTTGTAGAAGGCAGATGGCAGGTACAGCATGTTGTGTACACACAGGCTTGATCTCTAGAATTACTTATGTGAGATTTGGAGTACTCCAATTCCCTAAGGAATTTCGGGGTTTTAAGTAAGGATAAAATACTAAAACTGTAGGCACAAAGGAGGCAAACTGTTCAAGGAAAGGAGGCCAACTTGACCAGGACCTGAGAGACAATGGCATGGCATTTTACACAACTTGCTATATAAAGCTTACTCCTATTCAACAAAATCCCGAGATGCCTACCTATGTATTCAAATAGAACCTTCCACAAATGGTCCTCAAGGGAAGACCTGAGGCAGAATAGCTCCCGTTAACTATTGCAAGAGAACTCCCACTTCCTCTCTTGAAGTGTTTTAAGAGCTCAGCTGTGTCCCTTGTAATTCCTTTTAGCCAGCTCTGTCTCTAACCTCCTGTTTCACATGACAGAGGACACCTGCACTTACCCCTTTACTCCTCCTCCTTCTGGAAGCAACTGATGACCAACAAAGATTTTTGAGAAGCAGTAAGATAGTTGAAATTATTTTTGAAGAAAATGATAGGTTCAGAGAAAACACGACTAGTTAAAAATCATTTGGATAGGATCAACTTGGGCACCAAAGCATATCCCTAGGAGGCTTAAAACTTCCACTCACATCTGAGTTTCTGACCCATGAAGCTTCCTTTCAGCAGTCCTAAGTTGTGAGCACTTGGTGAGCCTCATTGTATTACCTGAGGAAAGAGAAAAGGCGGCGGCTTGGTGATGGAACCCAGGGCATGGCATCATCACCCTACCACCATCATGGCACCACTGTTGGATGAAAATGTCATCATTTTAGTGGTTATATTTTTTAAGATTTGTTTATTTTATGTATATGAGTACACGGTAGCTGTCTTCAGACACACCAGAAGAGAGCATCAGTTCCATTTAGAGATGGTTGTGAGCCACCATGTGGTTGCTGGGAATTGAACTCAGGACCTCTGGAAGAGCAGTCAGTGCTCTTAACCACTGAGCCATCTCTCCAGTCGCTAGTGGTTAGTTTTTAACCCTAAAGAAAAATACTGTGAAACAAAAAAGTATGGCAGCTAAGCCTTTTTATTTGGTTTGGAAGTATAAATTCCCCCTTATTTAGAGATGACGAATTTCAACCAGTCTTCCTCAAAGAAAGGAAGCAATCGACCCTGTGCCTTTAGCAGAGAATCCAACTCCTCCCAACAGCCTGCATGCACAGCACAAGCGGGAAACTTGCTGTCCAGTGCGGTGCCTGGAGCAGCAGCTGCACAAATTGGGTCCTACCCAGCACTCCTAAAATCTACATCCTTTGACTAAGTATCTATTATAGTTTTGGACTATGAACCCAGTACTTCTACCATTAAGCTGTTCCCCTAGTTTGGACATCTAAATCTGACCATGATCTCTCTGTGAGTGAGATGTGCATCAAAGATTTAAGAACTATTCTAGGGCTAGCAAGATGGCTTTAGAGGTAAGGGCACTTGCCAATCAGCCTGATGTCTAATCTTCATCCTTAAGCCCTACACGGTAGAAAGACAGAACTCCCTCTCCCCAACTGTCCTCTGACATCTCTAATGTGAGCTGTGGTTTGTACATGTCCACCCACATACAAACACAAATAAAAGGAAAAAGGATACAACTGTTCTAGACAACAGCCCTGGTTGCTCCCGTGGAGGCTACAACGCAGTCTGATGGAGGCTTGGGCAGGGATCTCAGACCCACCACTCACTAGCTACCTTTCAGAACTGCTGAGGACCAAATGGATCTAGCAAGCTCTTGTTATCTGGGCCCAGCCTACAAACACCTCCCAGACGTTATTTAGCACTACTCTCTGTCTTTGCACACTGCACTCTAGCGATGCCAAGCAGACGGAGCAGGGCATTTCTGCCTTAGGACCTTCTCCACCTGGAATTCCCTGCCATGTGATCTCTGCATGTCCAGCTAGTTACTCAGACCTCAGCCCAAGTATTATCTTTACAGTAAGACCACCCTAGACTATGTGCTACTCAGTGATTGTTTATTTCTGTCAACTTAACATGAAATGAGTCTTCTGGGAGGAGGAAACTTCATTGGAGAAGATCCCTCTATCAGATTGCCTGTAGGCAAGTCTGTAGAGGCATTTTCTTGACCAGTGTGGGAAGGCTCAGCCCACTGGGAGCAGTGCCACAAAGTAATCCTAGCTTGTGTAAGAAAGCAGGCTGAGCAAGCCACGAAGAGCCAGTCAGTAAGCAACAATCCTCCAAGACCTCTACTTCACCCTGACCCCTCTTAACAGAGTATGCCTAGGATGTCTAAACCCTTTCTTCCTCAAGTTGCTTTTGGTCATGTACACTGTGGCAGTGGAAAGCAAACTAGGAGAGGATGGAGTGGGCTATTGCTGTGACAGGTCTGGCCACATTACTGGGGAGGATAATGGGAAGTGTGTGGAACTATGGTTTGGAAAAGCTGTCATACACTCAAAGTTTAATGGACAGTTCTGTGGGAACTTGGAAGCTATGAGAGCTGAGAGGGGAGCAGACTGGTAGCCTGAATTGTGAAGTTACAGAGGAAAGCTTTTGAAGAATCTGTTAGGGCAGTTCAGACAATATTTGTACTAAGCATCTGTGGTTTCTGATCAGCTGGAGCTGAAGAATCAGCTGTTACCAACAAGACTAGTGACACTGAGACAAAATCTGTGAAGTATTTCCTAAGGATTAGCCCACAGAAGCTGTGATACAGCAGCGGCTTATTTCAAACTTGGTACATGTAAGAGTCTTCCATTTGTACTGGCTTTGGCAGATGCTGCGGGATTTAAGAGGTCATGGAAACAGCTCTGCGAGAGGCTGTATTAGTCAGGGTTCTCCAGAGTCACAGAATTTATGGAATCTGTATATTAAGGGAATTTACTGGAATGGCTTATAGTCTGTGGTTCAACTAACCCAACAATGGGAATCTGTGATAGGAAGTCCAAGAGTCTAGAAGCTGTTCAGTCCCATGATGCTGTTTCAGCAGATCTTCTGTAGAAGCTGGAATCCTGAAGAAGGAGGTTTCAACAGATGTGCTGGCAAGTAAGTGCAAGCAGGCGAAGAAGAACAAACCCTTCTTCCCTTTTCCACTGTCCTTATATAGGCTTCCAGCAGAAGATATGGCCCAGATTAAAGGTGTTACCACCATACCTGGACCTAAGCTTTTCTTTACGTGGAACTTGCTCTGTCCCAGGCCGGCCTTGAACTCAGAGATCTGCTTGCCTCTTGTCTCCTGATATTAAAGGCATATACCACCTCGCCTGGACCTAAGGTTTCATGCAGTCTATGGCTCAAGATCTGGATCAAAAGCGTTTGTTATCCCATGTTAAGATCCAGATCAAAAGCCTGTATCCTGCAGTCTCAATATCTGGATCACAGGACACACCTCTGGATTGTAGTTCGCTCCAGATGCAGTCGACAAGCAGGAATAGCCATCACAAAGGCCATTGGTGAAGATAAAGCTTCAGTTGCAGTGGAGACATATTGGAAACACCAGGATTGTGGGAAGACTATCAAGGATGGCAGCAAGGGTGGACTGGAGCTGGCTGAGCGCTGCTTAAGCTCTGTGGAGACCAGATCGAGTGAGACACTGCACGCAGATTTCCCTTCAATTTGGTTTGATTGTGCCTGTTCCTGGTTCTTCCCTCTTGGGAAAAGTATGCTAGCCAGTTTTAATATTACAGGAACCTAATTTTTAGATACCCTGGATATTTTAATGAGAATGAACTTGTGTTTGAATTTTAAGACTAGAGGACTTTTAAAGTTAGATGTGTTTTATGATATTGGTATTATCTTGGAGACAAACAAGAACATAAAGGTTATAGTTTAATAGCAGTATATAGTGTATCAAATTGAAAAGGGGTCAACTTGACACAAGTTAGAATACTGTGAGAAGAGGAAATCTCAGTTGAGCATATGCCCCTGTAAGCAACTTTATAGGGGCATTTTCTTGATTAATGATGGATATAGGAGAGCCTAGCCAACTGTAGGCAGTGCCAGCCTTGGGAGGTGGTCCTAGGTTGTTTTTAGGGAAGATGAAGCAAGCCATGAAGAGCAAGCCAGTCAGCACCACTCCTCCATAGTCTCTGCTTCAGCTCCTGCCTTCAGGCTATCTCAGATCCTGCCCTCACTTCTACCAAGAACTTTGGTGTGTAAGTGTAAGGTGAAATACACACTCCCCCCCCCCAACACCCCCAAGCCGATTTTGGTCATGTTTTATTTCCTATTAATTTATTCACTTGACATCCTGAATAAAGCCCCCCTCACAGCCCCTTCATCTCTGAGAAAGGACAGGTACTCCCTGGGCATCAACCCACCCAAGTCACTCCAGGTCTAGGTACATCCTCGGCCACTGAAGCCAGACAAGGCAGCTGGCTCAGTTAGGGGAACAGGATCCACAGGCAAGCAACAGTCAGGGTAAAGCCCAGCTGCAGTTGTTGGACCCACATGGAGACCAAGCTACACATCTGCTACATGTGTGCCCAGGTCCAGCCCCTGGTGCATTTTGGTTGATGGTCCAGTCTCTGGAAGCTCCCAAGACTCCAGGTTGGTTGACTATTGATCTTCCTGGGGAGTCCCCATCCCCTCTAGGTTCCTCAATCCTAGCAACAACCACAAGTCTGGCCACTCTGGTGAGTCACCCTAATTCTCTGCAAGGGACTTGGCACACTTTCTCCGCTGTGCCTAGCAGTCTGCTCACACACGTTTACTGCAGAGATGAAGCTACTCTGGAGAGTGTAGTTTACTAGAGCAATGTCAAACGCTCTAATCAGAGAACTGTTCTTGCTTTTATCTACTGGTTCTCTTGGCAGTGAAAGAAATTCCACTGGTTTACTCTCTGATCATATTAAGTGAAACTCTACCTTATCACAAAAAGACTGGCTGGCCATGGTAGCTATAGGGAGGCAGAGGCAGATGGATCTTTTAATTCAAACCCAGCCTAGTTCTCCAGGATAGCAGAATGACCCTGTCTCAAAATAAGCTTTAAAAGAACAGGAGGGAGGAAAGAGTGCAAAACACAGGCTGTTCTCATCAGTGCCAAGTGCTGACTCATGAGCTGTCATCCTCCCTTCAGGTGTCCCTGTGAAGCTGTTCACCAGATTTTATCCATATTCCTGGAAAGTGCCAAGGTCAGTTAATAATAATGATGCTCTTGATCACAGGCTGGATCAGCAAAAGCCAGATGGCCTGGAGGCTTGCTGGGCAAAGCTGCCTAAGATAGAGGGAGAATCTCCTTCATTAGACACCAAGCTAAGAATTGTCCAAAGCCTCCTACCAGAAACGCGACATTTAACCGTGGCTTATTTAGCTGTGGCTTTTTCAGTTATACATGAAAGACATCTAAGTTCAATATTCGAGGTTCCAAATCATTAGGTCACACATTAATGCTGTATAAAAGAAGACCACAACTGTTGCTCTAATCTGCCTATGATCCAGAAAAGCTAATGGAATTCTCCTGTTACCGAGTTATGCCCAATCCATCTTGCCATCATGGGTAGGGCAGAGAAGCCTCTTCGTGACCTTTCCTGAGCTCCATAAATACAGAAAAGTAAAAGGCACACACTGACAGTTGATTTATTTACTGAGTATACAGAGCAGGGCCCCATCTGTTGGTGCTGGTTAAACATATCTAGGAGAAGGGCATGGCAACAAAGGAGTCCTGGCTTGACTCCTTTTCCGTGTCCATGCAGTCCACACGTTGCATGACTTCACACAAAAGGAGGTGGAGTTTCACTATTGTCTGTGAGTCCACGTTCTCAGGCTTGCTTTGTTTTATATCAACTGAACTGCTCCAGAAGCAACAAGAGGTGCAATGGTTTTGTATCGAATCAAGTGCTGTGAGCCCTCCTCCAAGTCAATAACATAGTCTCTGAAAAAGGACGAAAAGTTGGATGTATGGCGTCTAGCTGATTCTCCATGGGGAAGATACACATGCTACTCACCTCTGCTCGTCAGCTTCTGGTTCTACTAGTATGTTTTCCTGCCGTTCTTTCACTCTCAGAAACACGTATGAATCTAGGTCTGGTTTGGGAACTGCCAGGAAAACAAAAACGTAACCATGAGCAGCTAACATGTTCAGCTTGACGAAAGCCACTAGCCTTGATGCTGAGATGCAGAAACTACTCATCCCACAAATGACAGACTTACACTGTCCAGGGGATTCTTCTGCAGCAGCTCCCTACTATGAAAGGGGCCCATTTCAAGAACTCCAGTGAATAGCACTGAATCCTTTATACACACACAGCTTAGTAGCGTCAATCATAGAATAAAGCAATTGTTCTGTAATAACTGTCCACAGACACGCACACACACAGTTCAGTAGCATTAATCACATAATGGAGCAATTATCCTGTAACAGTCAATGATTTCAGTTACTGTCCACACACACACACACACACACACAGTTCAGTAGCATCAATCACATAATGGAGCAATTATCCTGTAACAGTCAATGATTTCAGTTACTGTCCACACACACACATACACACACACACACACACACACACACACACACACACACACACACACACACACACAGAGTTCAGTAGCATTAATCACATAATGGAGCAATTATCCTGTAACAGTCAATGGTTTCAGTTACTGTCCACACACACACACACACACACACACACACACAAACACACACACACAGAGTTCGGTAGCATTAATCATATAATGGAACAATTATTAGTTGTAATAAATTATAAATAGTTAACTAATAAAGTTGATGGTTTCTGCTACTGTCCTCAACCCACCCTCATGCTTTTGATGAGGAGAGGATACAATGTCTACACAATGGAGGTAAATTACTTAGAAACTGAAATAATTTGGCTACCACTTTAACACAGGTTCTGAGGTATCATGTCTGTTATCTGATAAGTGAGATTTTATAATACTGGTCACAACAGTGCAGGATTAGAAAGTATTCTTTAGGTATTCACGTGTATGATGTACACTGCCTGCTTGCAGTGTCCAGAGAGCCCTTAAGAGGGTGTTAGATCCCTTGAACTGGTTATAGACAGTTCTGACCTTGCCAGAACTGAACCCAGGAATTTTACAAGAGCAGCAAACGCGCTCTTAATCATGGAGCCGCTTCTCTAGCCCCAGCAATGCAGGATTTAAACTTGCAGGTCGTCTCTAGGCTCTGTCACTGTGTGTTAGAGCACAGAGGACTACAGGTCCCAAACTGAAAAGTGAGCCAGACGAGTGGGGGCAACTGCACAGTAGGGAAGACTCGGGCAAGTCTAACGTCTGTCCAGATGAGGTGCCTAACGGAGCTGCTGGTGAAGACTCACACTTGTGGCACTCAAGCAACAGATGCGAGCTTTAAAGAAAAGCCAGAGTGTAAAGAGGAGGAATGAGGTTGGGACGCCTCCTGGAGGCTGAGGTAGAAATGTGCACGAATACCTGCAGCCTTGCATAAAGAAAGGCTTGGGTTACACGGTGAGTGTGGAGTACGGGGCAGGAACTAAGCAGTTTCCCAAGAAATGCGCCACCCTTCCATACCACTGCCTCCTGTCAGTTATGTGTCACAAGCTGGGGAGGGCTCCAGGGCTGCTCTGCTCCAGCAGCAGTTCTCAAGGCAGATTCAGTGAACTTGCTGATTTAGAATTCTCCACAGGGGTATGGGTCTGGTTTATTCCAAGACATCACAGGCTGAAGTGTACTCCTTTGAAATTCACACACGCAAGCTACACCTTCTAGTATTTGGGGTAAGACTATGGAGGAAGGCTTTTAAGAAGGTATTTAAGTTTAAGGGTCATTAAGGAGTGGCCCTTTGTCAATCTGACCAGTGTTCTGATAAGGGGATGCCAAAACACAGAGGGTATAAGTGACTTTAAAAAGAGGCTTAGTCTTCCCTTTGTCATGTAGGACACATAGAAGGAAGCTTGGAGGGAGACAAGTTCTTCCTCGACACCAAATCTTCTGGTGCCTTCATCTTGAACTCCAGCTACCAACAGTGAGCTATTCAAATACAGGTCAGTGTTCAGACCACAGGACTCTGGTATAGCACCCATGTTAGGGCAAGGATAAGTTCTCAGGGCCTGCTCTATGTGTGGTCTAGGAACACTGAGTTCAGTACACGAGCTGGGTCTGCTTTAGAGAAGGGTCTGACTTGGTCTGACAATTTTGTCTCATTAGACTTAACTAGATCAGGCTGTGGCAGACAGATATGGATTTCACTGACAGCTCACACACACTCAATTGGCTGATCGTCACATCAGAGCTGAAAAGCCCTTTCCTGAGGCAGAAAAATGCCACCGATCCCCCTTCCCCTCCCATGGTGTGTGACTGAATAAAGGGAGGGGTCTGTATCTGAGTAAGAGCTGTGAGTCCAATCCAATTCTCAGGACACAGAATAATGCTGAAACAGTAACCCTGACATCTACTTCTGATTACTTTGTTTTTAACCAGAACCTTCTTCTACTTCTTTCTCTGCCTCCCTATTTTCCATACTGAAGAGAATGGACTCCCAGGTATCTGAAGATGTCTGGGGTGCACACTGTGATCCTGACCTTGATCTGGAAAAGGCAGCTAGGCTTACCTGCCCTCATGAGGTCCACTTTCTGCAGGTTGGGAGGCATGTGCTTTAAGGCAACGTTTTTAAAATGGGTCTCTGTGTGATCCATATACCTGGAAGGAAGAATTTAGATGGCTGCATGGCTGCACTGCACAAGTAGGAGCAGCAAGGTCAGTGGCTGACAACTGTAGACGGACCCATGCTTGCAAGCAAGCACAGAAGCAGTTCGCCATTTTCTCATCACTTACTCTTTGGCAAAGACAAACTCCTCTGGAGACAGGCTGGAAGGCTCCCCTGCAGGGCGTGTTTTCTCCTTTTCTAGGATGTGAGGGAAAAACTTCTCTATCTGTGAAGGGAAATAAAAATCATGAAAATCTACCATTCAGGGGTCACATGCTTGCACTGTTTCCCTTTTGGCAGTGCTGAGGACTGATCTCTGTGTCTTGCATATGCTAGTTCTCTGCCACTGAGCTATCCCAGACGCAGTTTCATTTTGTGTATTTGCCTGTGCATGTGTGCATATGTGTGTAGGGTGCAGTTATGTATGTGCACATGTGAACACATACATGTGAATGAGCCAGAAGACAACCTTGCACTTCATTCCTCAGGTACCACTGACCCCGACTTGTGAGACACTGTCTCTCACTGGCCTGGAACTTACTGAATTAAGTTGTTGCTAGTTTAAAGGATGACAAGAAAGGGCTACAGAAATCGCTCAGTGGTTAAGAGTATTTTATACAGTTGCAAAGGAACTGGGTTCAATTTCCAGTACCCACATGATAGTACAAAACCATCTAAGTTCACTTCCATGGAGTCCCACGCGACACTGTGATCTCCATGGGCACCAGACACGGACACTGTGAATAGACTTCCATGCCAATGAAACACCCATACACATAAAACTAACAACAACAGCAACAATAAAACTGACAAGAAGCCAGGAGTATAGCTTTGTGGTACAGCACATGTCTAGCATGTGCAAGGTCCAGTTCCCCAAGCACTAAGGGGTTAAAAAAAAAAATCTCACCAACTGCAAGATTCTAAGAATTCAAAGAAAGATGTATTCTAAGATCCCCAAAAGAAAGACAATTCAAAGACGAAAGCTTTGGTAAAATAATTCAGAGAACAGAAATGTAACTGACGCTAAGGAAGAGAGGAGACATCATTTAATATTTAATGTATAGGGTATCTTCCCAGGAGCTGAAACCTACACAGAAGCTGAAAATGTGTATATAGATACAAAAATGACACCAAATCGTGAGAGTATCTCCAGAGAGACACATGTAGCTTGGAAAACAGTAGCAAGACTTAAAGCAGCTCGGCATCAAGTCCAAGGCGAACTCACAGGCCAACCCACATGCTAAATGCTACACACAGGAAAGGCGTGCACCAGCAGCCTGGGAGGACTGGCCTGCAGTGTGGAGCGCTGCTCTTCCTCCTAAAGGAAACAGTCTTCGGAAGTGCGAACCTGACAACGGCCGGCAAAGGGGACGGGGGGACAGGGGCGGCACAGACGGACTGACACGGGACGGGGACGGGGACGGGGACGGGGACGGGGACACTGACCGTCCTTTAAAACTGTAAATCTATTCTTTTAAGTTTTTGTCTTGTATGCTGTTTCCTAAAGCTACCTAACAGTCAGGCACAGTGGTAAACGCCTATAATCCTAGCACTTAGATGAAAACAGGCAGAGTTCAAGTGTGAGGCAGCACTGGCTACACAGAGACCTGGTCTTAGTAATAGCAAGGTCTGCTATCTTTGTGCTACAGTTTGTCTTTGTAGACAAACTGTAATCATAGCAAGAACAGGGAGGGTTATTCATGGATGACTATTGGTCTAGGGATGGAAATGAATCCATGGTAGGCCACCTAGCATATGTGAGGCCTTAAATTCAAATCTCAGCTCTGGTTCAGGAGCTGGGTCAGTAGGTTAAGGCTCTTGCCATGAAACCTGAGGATCTGGATTTGATCCCCTGAAGCCAACATGGTGGATGCAGAGAACTTAGTCCTACAGTTGTCCTCTGAGCTCAACAAGCACACTGATAAAAGTTAAAAGGAGAATGCCCACTGAAGCTTGGGCAGAGGATCGTGAGTTCAGGTCAGCGTGGAGTACAGCAGTGTGGACTACAGCGAACGCTTGTCTTTGTCTTAAACAAACGTGGACTGGGGACCCAGTGTAGCTGGCAGAGCGCCTGCCTACCATACACAGGCACCGGGCTTGATCTCCAGCCTTACGCAAAGCAGTAGGGAGTGCATGCCTATGAGCCCAACGCTTGGGAAGTTCAGGGTCCTCCTTGGCTCCAGAGTGAGTCTGAAGCCAGACTAAGCTTCAAACAATAAATCCCAATAACTCATAAACAACAACAGCAACAAAAAATAAATAAAAACACAAAAGCAGCCGGGTATGGTAACTTACACCTTTAATCTCAGCACCAGGGAATGATCTGAGGCAAGCAAATCTTTTGAGTTTGAGGCCATCCCTGTCTATGCTGTGAGTTCAAGACTAGCCAAGGGTACATAACAAGACCTGTCCAAGATACTCCCTGTCCCCAATGAACAGCCCCACAAAACTAATAAAAACACATTGTCCAGTGGTTAGATGTCTATCTGAGAATTTTCTGATAAAAGTCTTATTGCCTCAGTCTCATTAATATAAGATATAAATTTTTATTGCATGTGCGTTAGAACTGATGACAAGGCAGCTAGTATTTTCAGTGACAAGATCAGGATTCAGAGTCCAGGATAATGGCCCAACTTAAAGGTCACATTTAATGGGTGGGAGAGACAGTTCAAAGGCTGAGTCTTTGCTGTTCTTTTGGAGACCCAGGTTTGGTTCGCGGCACCCACATGAGAGCTTGGAACCATCTCTACCTTTAGTTCCAGGGAACCGATGCCCTCTTCTGGACTCTGAAGGTATTGTGCATTCCCAGGGCCCCAGACATGCAGGCACAACACTTGGACACAGATATACTGGAGGGGAGGCATGAGAGACCATGCCCAGCTCAGCAGGCGTTCTTTCTGTAGTGTTTATTAGTGTGGGTGCTGAGGCCAGAGCACTATACAGCAGCAAGTTTTCATCGTCCACTTGACAGATTCTAAGTAACTACAACTGGCTCTCACCAGCCAGACAGCTCTCATACAGAGCTCCAACTTCACGACTCACTCTACCCCCAGCAAGCACCATGAGCATCAAATAAGTTGGATATAAAACATGTTACATTTTCCTGGGCTTATCTAACCTATAGTTTCCACTACACATCCCAGAACGTTCTCTCCTCACTCCCTGGCTACAACGCTGAGGGCTCCTATAATCTTCAGGCCCTCGATTTCTCCCCATGCTCTTCAGTATCCCAGACTTTACTGCATCAATGGCCATCAAACCTTCATGAGTCGACACCGCAAATAGCTGCTAAGGACATAGCGGATCCTCTCCATCTCCATTCGGTGGACACTGACCTTCAGATCCCCCTTCTTGGCTCTTCTGAGATTTTCTTCCTATTATGAGAGAAATTTAAATCATGATGTTCCAATACTAAACACCATAAGCACTGGCAAAGTAGAGAACCCAAAGATTATGCAGATCTAAGAGATAAAGAACACTATCAGGTATATAATTCAAAACTACCCATTTTAAAGGCAACTATTTGAATAGAATCTGAACACGGTCAGCCACAAGGGTCCAGGGTTCCAACTGTAAAGGAGATATAATAAAGCACACAGCAGAAATGTGTAAGGGTCCATAAACCGGTGTCGTAACACTCGTTTGGGGACTTGGTAGATAGCTCCGTGGGTACAGTGCCTGTTACTGCAGGCCTGATGACCTGAGTTTGTGTTCCCAGAGCCTCAGTAAGGCCAGGAGTGGTAGTGCGTGTCTGTAACCCCAGCACAAATGCAGTAGCAAAGGAAGGCAGAGACAGGAAAAATTCTGGAAGCTCCTGGGCCAGCTAGGCTGACATGGCCTGCAGTGAGCAATTAATGGACCCTGTCTCAATGTGGAAGAGGAGTACTGACTGCCAAAGTTGTGTTGTGACCTTCACACCCACACACACGTGTTGGAGAATAACACAAAGCTAAAGCAACAATCAGTCCACTAGGAGCTGTAACACGCACTGTATTGCTCTGAAGGTAATAAACTAAGCCCAGAGCACACTAAGCTAACATCAACAAGGGTCGGGCAGGTTAGGGATGTAAGAAAGAGCTGTCAAGGATGGTAGGAAACAGGACAGCATAGTGAACAGGATGATACTTAGCTGCTCTGGCAAACCCTCTCATGCAGAGTCAGTGACAGGCCAGACTGTTCACAGGAAGCTGGCATACTGGTGTTTATAGCAACTCTTGGGCTGGAGAGCAGGCTTGGCATTTGAGAGCGCTTCTGCTTTTGCAGAGGACTCTGGTTTGGTGCCTAGTACACAATAACCTGAGTTCCAGGGAATCTGATCCCCTCTTCTGGGTTTTGTGGGCAC
The DNA here is from genome assembly GCF_011064425.1 of Rattus rattus. Lineage (NCBI taxonomy): Eukaryota > Metazoa > Chordata > Mammalia > Rodentia > Muridae > Rattus > Rattus rattus. Next base: position 63,193,445 of record NC_046166.1, on the reverse strand, counting down.
CAGACATGCATGTAGCACAGAAACATCCATGCTGGCAAAACATTCATACACAAAAAATAAAAATTAAGTAAAAAAATGTGATGGAAACTCTTGTAGTTTATAAACATAGATGCAATGGCCAATTTTGGTTGCCACCTTGCCCACATCTGGAATCAACTGACACCCAAGCAGCTGAGCACACCTGTGAGGGTTTTTCTGATTAGATCATTTGAAGTGGAAAAATTGACCTTCATATTTGGGCCACACCTTCTGTGGGCCGCCTACATAAAAGGACAGTTGAGAAGGAGGCTCTTGATTTTGCCTGCTTGCCCTCACTCTCGATGGCAAGTTCATCTACCCTGCTCTTAAGGCATTACTTCCCTAGCAGTAGAGCACACCTTTGGGATTCCAACATGTACTGAACATGAGCCGAGACGTCTATCTTACTGGACTGAACCCCTCACTGTAAGATTCTCGGCCTTTCTACTGGGAGTCAGCTATTGTTGGACTAGCCAGGCCACACCGTATAAGCACTGTAATGAACACAGACTTCAGTCTTTCAGTTGTTTCTTTAGAGAACCGTGACTAATACAGCTGGAAACTACTTTTTAAGAAATGTTGGGCTGAGCCAAGCAAAATGTCTTGGTATCAGACCACACTTCACCTCGCTGACCACGCTTCTAGCGTTCTTCCTCTGCACACGCTGACCACACGCTTCTAGCCTTCTTCCTCTGCAGTCCAGAGACTCTTACCATGTGCTCTAGCTGTTCCATGACACATTCCACAATCTCAGACTTGCTTTCCAGGAGCTCAGGGGCAAACTTTTCATTCATCCAGGCCTAAAAAGCAACACAGGAAAAATATGATACTTGCAATGGAGAAAAACACTAGAGACAGTTCAGGGGCCCCGACAGTTACACATGTCTCACGTGTTCTGAGCTCATGCTGTAAGGGAGCCTTTCCGTCTCCTGTTAGGAAGGGGCTTTCACTCAGCTGAAGAAGATTATTTCAATTACTTCACGTCTTTCATCACTATGGTAAGTTCTGAGTACTGCCACCGACACGCTAGCCTTACCTGTCACCTAAGAGCAGCAACTGGAACACCTTCCTACTTCCTCACCAATCCTGGCACCGTCAACTTTCTTCCTTCTTTCCCTCTTCCTCTTGTGAGACGGCTCACTGTGTAGTAGTCTGGCTGGCCTGGAACTGGCTACGCAGACCAGAGTGGCCTCGATCCCACTGGCCCGCTTCTGCCTTCTGAGTACCAGCACTAAAGACAAGCTACCTCACCTGACTTAACACGTTCTCTTTCTAGGTAATTTCTTTTGCTGTTGCTATTGTATCTACTCAGTGTGCATGTGTGTGAGAGAGAGACACAGCACACACATGGAGGTCAGAGGACAACATGTAAGTCCTACTGATCAAACTCCGTTTGTTACGCTTGGAGGTGAGCACCTTGCCTGCCTAGCATACTTACCTTTCCTTTATAGGAGACTCAAGTTCTAGCTTACTTCAGACTTAGATAACAATCAAGCTCAACCTTCCTGAGTTGCCTGAGTCTCTGCTTACCCAATTATAATCATCATGACACAACAAACAGTTTTGATATAAGTAAGTTCTATTTCAAACTCCTCTAACAGTGACACAAATATATAAATAATTTTTTGTGGTTCTGGGGACGAACTCGGGGCATAGCACAGAGTAGGTCAATTCCCTACCACTGAGCCATACTCCCAGCTTCCAACAGAATTACTATGTTCTTCATTGTTATCATCTGAATCTTGTTCTGCAAAATCTGCACACTGCTGGTTCTGACTCAGTAACAAAGTGGTTGCCTAGTATGTGCAAGTTCCTTGGTTCTATCCCCAGAATCACAAAATCTAAGCAGAATTCACATGCCATCATCCCAACTCCAAATGTTTTGAAGAAGTGAGGGTGCTAAAACAAGCTCATGAGGATGGGACCTAATTCAGTGTGACTGGCGTCCTCTTCAGAAAACAAAATGTTATCACAGACGCGGCCAAGAGAGAAGACCGAGTGAAGACACTGGAGACAGCTATCAAAGGCCAAGGAGAGATGCCCCAGAAGAAACCATCCAGCAAGTACACGAACCTTGGCCTTTAGAGGTTAATCCGTTTGATTATACAGTCCCACCAAACAAATGCAGTCACTGAAATGAGAAACTCTGCACTGTAGGAAATACCTAATGAACCTTTTATTTTTTAAAGTTTAGCTAAAGTACAATTACATCTTCCCCCTTCCTCTCCTCTCCTCCCTCTAACCCCCCCCCACCATACCCCCTGACTCCTCAAATTCATGGCCTCTTTTAAATTATTGTTACATATATATGTAAATACATAAACACACCTGCTAGATTCATTTAGTGTTGCTCGTCTGTACATTTTTAGGGCTGACCACTTGGTATTGGAGCTCATCTCTGAGGAAGACGAAATTTTCCTTCCCTCAGCAGTAGCTAATTGTCTGCAGCTCATTTTGGGGCGGGGCCCTGTGAGATTTCTCCAGCCGCGACATTCATTTTACGGGTCCTGTTTAAATAGCCACATTACTGCCCTTTCATGGGCAGAGCGTCCCTGTCAGACTTAGAAGACAGTCCTGCAGCAGATGTCCTGGCCCTCTGGCTCCTTCTGCTCTCTTCTTCCGTGCTCCCTGAGCCTTAGCTGTAGAGGGCTGTGCTGTAGCTGGGTACCCATGGTCAGCGGTCCTCTAAACAACACTCACGAGTACATGCCAGGGGCTGGAGAGATGGCTCAGTGGTTAAGAGCACCGACTGCTCTTCCAGGGGTCCTGAGTTCAAATCCCAGCAACCACACGGTGGCTCACAACCATCTGTAAAATGGGATCCAGTGCCCTCTTCTGGTGTGTCTGAAGACAGCTAAAGTGTACTCGCAGAGGCAGATACTCTCTGTGAGTTCAAGGTTGGCCACCAATACATAGTCCCAGTCTCAAAAGCAAACTAAAAAACTTTCAAGCATGTTCAGAATTCCTAAACTACCAGAGGTTCACGAGAAGACATTATTGAAGGAGGAGGAGGAAGAGGAGGAAGAAAGAAGAAAACTGAGTTAATACAATGTAAGAAATAACCATTGCTATCAAGACTAAAAGGGACGCTGGCATTTTCTTGTCAGAGCAGACATTTTCCAGTGGCGGGAGAGGGGCAGAGGAGGAGACTGCAATAGAGAAGTGCATGGTTCCACCACACACATCTTTATGTCCTGAAAATACCACAGCAGAGCCTTGCTCTGTGAAACATTCTACTGCATATGCCCGGAGTTGTCTTTTACTGGCCATCCTAGAAGAATGACAAGACGAGACTTCTAGACAATGCCTTGCTCCCTAGTTTCCTATTTTTATGCAGACGTTACAAGCACTGCTCTTTAGAAACAAATCTTCAGTTCCCATCTTTTCTGAGCCCTGGTATTGCACACACGGGACATATGGGCTTTATTTGGGGTGCTTACCTGCTCCAGCCTTTCAATGAGTTCCGCAGGAGTTAAGACCACCTCCTCACTACCCTCATCAGAGTCCTGTCCATGGAGATCCAGAACCTCTGTCATCGTTTCTGAACCAGGAACCTACACCTGAAAATAAACCAACACCCTGAAAAGTTTCTCACCCTTACTTGCAAGAAAAGGCTTTTAGGGAAAAGTTCATTGGGGCTGGAGGGGGAGCGCTGACCAGGGCTGGAAAAAATCAAAGACTAATTTCCAGTGTTGGGCTTAGTCCCTCAAGGATTAATTAGGTCAGTTGTCGGCTTCTCTCCTAAGCCGTTCCCACTGCATGGGTCTGGAACCGAGCAGATACCATACTAAACCGCAAGTGTTCCTTTTCGTCCCCAGTACCAGCTTTGTGCCTTAGTGGCACAGGTGCCCGTTCGGTTCAAATGTGAAACGTGCATCGTGTTAAGTGCTTGGCCCATCCAGTCGGCTGCTATAACTGACCCGGGTCGCCTGATCACTCCAACGCTCACCTCGCAATAGGCACTTAAAGCGGGTACACGGCGCGGGAATTCCTCTTCCGTTCTCTCTCAGCCCTCACGCTCGCACCACAGGAGAGGTAGGCGCGGGAACTCTCTCTGAAATAACTCCGGAGACCGCACCCACCGACCAGACCTCTGCCTGAGCAGCTCCCGCGCTCCTTTCCGAAACACAGCGTCAACCGGAAACATCCCCGCGCTGAGAGAGCACTAACCAATCAGTCTTGGGGAAGAGCGGACACGCTCCCTTGGCCCCGCCCACCGCGGGGCGGGCTCTCTCCACGCTATAGAGCGTACTTCCGGAAGGCGGTGACGGAGGCTGGGAGTGCAGTCCCGGGTGGCACTGGCCCGGAACTGCCACGTGGGGGCGCTCACCTCACACAGCAAGGAAACCGGCAGCGCCGTCTTGTGGCGGATCGGTACAGGCCCTGTTCCTTCCTTCCTATAACATTTACTATGGGTTGGTTCCGTCGCCACGCCTGTTTGCCCTATTAGTTCGTAGATTCATAAATGTATGTTGAAACCATATTTAAGAGACACACTCCATTGTCCTTCCTTTACATTCTTTTGTGCAGAAAGGTTCTCTAATCTTATTTGAGTTGTTCTTTTTGGTGATGAAAGTGTCTTGTCTATCTAGGATTCTACCTTTTTAGTGTATGTGAACGCAATATACACATATACTATATGCTCACAAGTATGGGGGGAGTGAGGAACATGTGCCTATCCTTAGTCCCTTGAGATAGGCTTAAAAGACTCCGGAAGCCCCAGTGATCTTTTGGTCTCTGCTCCCCACGTGACTGGGGTTATAATATCGAGCTTTTTTTCTTTTTTCTTTCTTTCTTTCTTTCTTTCTTTCTTTCTTTCTTTCTTTCTTTCTTTCTTTCTTTCTTTCTTTCTTTTTCTTTTTAAATTGAATTCAGGTCACAATTGCATAACAAGTGCTCTTACCCATCGAGCCCCTTAAGTTTATTTTTACAGATTTATTTATTTTCATGTATGGATGTTTGCTTGCACATGAATGCGGGTGCCTGCGGAGGCCAGAAGGCATCAGATCTAGATGGAGCTAGAGTTACACATGGTGAGCTGTTCAAATGGGTGCTAACAACCAAACTCCAGTCCCCTGGTTTGGAGCCAGTGCTCTAAACCAATTGGCTATCTCTCCAGCCCCTAGGCCCCTAACGTTTTTAAGTATCAAACTTCCTAGTTAGCTTCAGAGATGGAATCATATTGCAAATTTTATAGTTTCATATACCTATAAAGTATGCATGTTGACATATTACTACTTGAAATAGTATGAAATAACAGGACTAATGGAAAATTGTGGAAATTTGAACTTGAGGTAGCTTGAAGACTTTTGGCATTATACCTATTTTTTTTTCATTAAAATAATCTGTATAGATTTGGAGGGGGATGCAGGGTGGTGGTACCCTGGGTCCAGTCTTCGTGACTAAGTTAAACAAAATCTCTTCTAGAGTTTATTACTGATGTAAAAAATATTTTTTTTAATTGATACAGGATCTCATCATGCAACTCTGGCTGACATGAAACTTGCTATGTAGATCAGGTTGGCCTCAGACGTATAATGTACCACCCACGTCTGCCTCCCGATGGTGTCAACATTTTAATTAATCGGCTGACTTTTGAAATGTGAAGAATAGGATGATTATATTTTGTTCCACATATCATTAGATTTGTATTTTACTATCAAATGAGCATGGCACAGATAAGATATATTCCATTTGTAGAATAGCCCAGGGTGATACAAAATTACTGTATTTATCTTTAGTTATGAAAATGTCATTTTAGCTTTGAGGGGTGAAGTTGGTTATGAAGTTATATTTTCTGAAACAGGAGCCAGGAGCGTTGGCTGTCTGGGATATTACAGTAGCGTCTGTAAGCAGCTGCAATTCTAGAAACTGCTCAGGCATGAGCTTCCGGTCCTACTAGTTCACAGGACCTATGGAGTCCTGTGAATGCTGAAATCACCCTGGGTTTTTTGCCTGGGCGGGTGTGTGTGTGTGTGTGTGTGTGTGTGTGTGTGTGTGTGTGTGTGTGTGTGTGTGTCTGTCTGTCTGTCTGTCTGTCTGTCTGTCTGTCTGTCTGTCTGTCTCTAGCATTTACAGGAAGTGAGTAATTCAGCTTGACCGTGAACACTTCCATGTAAGCCAGGGAAGTTACTTTCCCACACTCTTCCTTTCCTCCCTTTTCCTCTCCTTCTTTAACATTTCTAGGAGTGATCACTGTGGACATGGCAATTCCATAGACATATACAAGGTGCTCTGCTGTACAGCCTCTGTACCCCCCTTAGTCTAACTATGCTGTCCTGGATGGCCTTGAACTCACACAGATTCGCTGCTTCTACTGGGATTAGCCATCATACCCAACATGTAACTTGTTTCCTAGGAGCATTTTCTAGACATTTTCAAGTGTCTAGAAAATAGAAAGACCACGTATTACTGTCCAGGGCCACCCGGCCTGCTTATGCCTTTCTCTGTCTGAGCTCGGTGTTTTCCACTTCATGGGCCCTTGTGTCCAAGTAGCATACGTGGGGGTTACCACCAGCCGAGAATACTGGAGACTTCCTGGTAGCTTGCTTTTACACAAGAATGAGTTTCACTCTATTGTTAATTAGAAACTTCAGGAAATTGGAAAACTTATTATTGTAGGTAAGAAGTTTTTGGGAAATCAAAACTTATGCTATTGGTTTCTGATGTGACGTATGCTTATCGTTACCCTGACTACCAGTTTGTGTTTGTGTGATTTTTCTGCTTATAAGCAAGTGCTTTTTGCTTGATTAAATGAGACTTGATCAGAATACTGTCTTGTCTCCATTTCTCGCGCCTCTTGTCCCATCCATCCCACTGCCCTCTCCAGGGTCTCCGTTGATGTTCCCACGGGCCAGGACATATTACAAACGCGGGGACTTGAGTGTAGCTCAGAACAGAGAGCCTGTCTGACACACTGGATCCACTAGGGGTGGTTTTCAAATACGGTTCTTCAAAGGTCCTGAAAGCGGGACTGGATTATATAAAATTGGATAAGCTGCACACGCTAATCCCTCACTGGGAAGGGACTGCCATGTTTGCAGTCAGAGTGTTCCTTACAGTGCTCATTTGGGGGTCCAGATTAGTAGTTACCAAGACATTCTGCGTGTGAACTTTGCTCACTTCCTGCCTATAAACTAATCTGAAATGAGGTCAGAGAACACATGTGTGGCCAAGAACCACAGGCTAGCAGTCGATGCATCATTTCTTAGGGCCCCTCTTTCTCTTAAGCCAAAACCAACTCTAAAGTGACAGCCCCCCACCAACGTCTCACTCAGTCTGCTCTTAAACTGGACTCGGTCCTATCCCAGGCGTGCCTAGCCGCACCCAATTTCAGAAATTTCTTAAAAAGCAAAGTGACTTAGGAACCTGAAGGTTTTATCATTTTTCTGTGCTGGGCCTCATACATGTTAAGAGCTCTATTAGAGTCATACCCAGCTAGAATCTGAAGGTTTAGGAATTCCCTATCGTGTCAGAAGGTAATAGCACAAAGCTGAGAAGGTTGCCAGGCTCACGTAAGTGAGTAATTAAATTCTGGACATGGTAGTTTGTGTCTGTACACTGGTCCCAGCTAAGGCACAAGGACCTCACGAGTCCATGAAGTTCTGAGCTTTGTTGCAGGGAGGCATTGAATCTAGGACCTCACATATGGTAGACAAGCACTAAGCTATACTCCCGGTCCCCTACAGGCCACTTCGGTCATCGGCAGACTTCAAAGGTTCCAACTGAGGAAGCTGAGGTCGAGATGGAACCTAGCCGTGACCTAGTCCACCACTGCCTGTTTATTGGGCATGAGTGGGGATGGTCAGAGGACTACTTGCTGGAGCTTAGCTGTCTTCTACCGTGAGTCCTGGGGATCAGGTTCATGTTCTCAGGCTTGGTGGCCAAGGCCTTTACTCTCAGCCATCTATCTTGTCAGGCCCACAAAACTCCATCTTGATTATCTCAGGAGCTGGGCAGCCCAAAACCTCATCTTGGCTAAGGGCAAACACTGTGTGAATTGGATATTTTCTACCTTTCCCTTTCTTTTTCTTTTCTTTCTAAGCCTTTTTCCCTTTTTCTTTCTTCTTCCTCTTCCTCCTCCTCTTTGGTTTTTCAAGTCAGGGTTTCTCTGTGTAGTCTTTACTGTCCTAGAACTCACTCTGTAGACCAGGCTGATTTCAAACTCAAAAATCCGCCTGCCACTGCCTCCCAAGTACTGCAATTAAAGGCATATGCCACCACCACCCAGTTCCTCTTACATTTCTTCGAGGTTTTGCACATTGGAGAGTGTATGACTACACATATGACTATTTCAAGAGAAAGATTCTGAAAATCTCCTACAAGGAATAGGCTCACAGTAAAATGTCAGAATACACAGTATTTTGCATTTAAGAAAAATTGTGTGCATGCACCTGCCTAGTGCATGTGTAGGGGTCAAATTACAACTTGTGGGAGTTGGTTCTCCCATCAAGTGGGTCTGGGGGATGACCTGAGGGACCAGGCGTGGTGCAGCTCAGGCTTATCCACTGAGCTACCTCACCAGTCCCATTCTGTATTCTCCATAAATCTACCTTATTTTTAAAAAGTCATCAGATGACTCCAGATAGAGTAGTAATTCTGACAACTCTTTCCTAATGAAAACTATCTATTCATATTAAGTAAGGGTGGGTAACATGGCTAGCAGGTAGTCTCCTTGGGTTGGATTTGTGTTCAATCCCTAGTGTCCTCGTGGTGGGAGGACTGACTCTGACATCACATGCATGCCATGGCATGAGTACACCCACGTACAACACACACTTACACACACACACACACACACACACACACACACGTACTCTAAGTAAAAAATAAAATACTCAGATACTTTGTCAGTTACTCCAATATTGCCTTCCAAGTAAAATGTCAGACCATTTCCTTCATCAAATCACATCAACTAAGACACAGAGAGGTTTATTTAAGAAAAGTTTTACTAATGTGTTAATATTTTGCCAACATTATTGCAAGGAGTTTAAAAGGCAGACAGACTAGTCTAGGCTTTAAAGGAACAAATGAGGGTTGAACAATTAAATTATTACACAGAGCTAAGGAGTTTACTGAATCACTACACGGCCCAAAAACAAATTAAATCTGAAAGATTAAATCCAGTATTAGCACCTACAATATCTCTAAAAGTTCAACTTGTAACTGCTTTGTTCATTCCTTATGTCTCTTAACTTCTTCCAAACAGTGCTCTCAAACTCCTAAAAGAAAGGACACACGAAATTCCAATACGGAGAGGACAGAGATAAAGAAGAGCTGGGAAAGTTAACTGGAACTTGCAAGTTACATGGAAGCCAAAACTTACTTGAGTCAATCAAAAGATTTCTGTGCCCTGAATACTGTATGTGAGGAGGCTAGGAATCAGAGTTTATAAGTAGGTTACAAATTAGCAACATACAGTGTTATTCCTACCACTTTTTTCTCCTAAGTTACATCTGTAACAAAACTAGAGTCAGGTGCTTAGGGTGCCTGCTCACCACACGGGGGCGGAGCTGGGGGGCGGAGCTGGGGGGCGGAGCTGGGGCAGCATCTGGTGGCCGAGTGTCTGGCTTATTGTGCTTACGGATCTGTGTACTGAACAAGCAACACACACACTATCCCCCCCAACACTTCGAGGTAATGCACATTGACAGAAATGCCTTCAAAGAAATAACCTGAACTGCTTTAAATACTGCTCTAATGGTGACTGCAATGCTAGAACAAGTAAGGGATTATTCTCTCAAGGAGCTTCTGACGCTGAACGGTAGGAGTCAGTCTTAGAGCTGAAGCACCAAGGCTGGTAGCGTGGGGAATCCGGGCAGCAGGTTAGCCGGACCACAGGCATAACACACCCTCGAAGCCTGTTGCTAATCTGGGGAAGAACTGAGCTAAGACACGACTCGTGGAATTATAAAGCCACCTAGGAAACTGACCCGCGGGACGAGGAGAACCAGTGAGACTGGTGCCAGGTAAGAAAACGACTTTGTCTTGGGCTGTCCAACTGCCTGGTTTTTAAATGGCTTTGAATTTTTAAAAGTGAATTGCTTCCTTGTGTTTTCTTGGAAACAAATCAAAGATCACAGAGTCCTACACAATTGGGAGACACAAAGTGGATGCTGAGTGACGAGCGGTCACTCCAGGTGTGGCACCGTGGCTCTGGCAGCAGAGACAAGAGATTAACGCTCTGGAGAGGAGGTAGGGACACTCTGCCATCAGCCAGTAGATAGACGAAGGTCCCAGCTGGAGGTGGGATCTGTAAGTCGGGAAAAGCAAACACTTTAGAAAGGAATGCTAAAAAGTAAATTAAAAACCAACCCAACCCTCTGAGACTTCTTACAGATGATGAGCTCTGCTGGTGCCCGATTGTTTGGTAGATCTGCGATCACTTAGAATGGGCTGTCACTCAAGTGCTAACAAATGTCAGCTACTCTTACCACCCGCTGATTTACTGTGACGGCAGTTATATTTCATCTCTCTCTCTTTTTTTAGCCTTTATTTTATGCACAGCAGTGTTTGGCCTGCCTGTATCTGTGTACCACCTGTATGCAATGCCTGTGGAGCCCAGGAGAGGGCTACAGGCATGAGATCGCTCCATGTCCCCCTCTGGAGGAGCAGGCGGTCATCTCTCCAGTCCCTATTTCATCTTTAATATAGAAAACCTTAGAGAACACATATGTGTCTAATACAGATGCACAATATTAGAAAAGGGCAACACAGTTTTTGCTTAAAGCTCTACTAACAGCCTCCCCATGGTTTCTGACTTCATGCTAATTTTCCTTTAATAATACTTCAACCTACAGACACCTCATAGACTTTTTTAAAAAGGTCAAACTGAGTAAGTTCTAGTTTATAATCATCCCAACAGCGGATCCTGGAAGTGAGCAACATAAAACTCTGAAAACTATGCTGTATTGGACAAAAATATTCACATTCATGAAACTATCTACAAGTTCTGAATACAAAGCTTTCTCATTTCAAAATTTCAAGTTGAGTCATGACAAATGGACTGTGCTGTGTCACTGCAGCTAGAAATGACAAACTTATTCCAGTGGCACACAACAAAACCAGAGGTCTCAGTGGAGTGGCTCATGTGAGAAATATCAGTTTGGAAACTGTACATGAGAAATGTATGGACAACTCATGCTACATGTTCAAAATGAAGTTGTAAAGGAAATAAACCACATACTAGTCATTATTGAGCCCTCTGGCTTCAGAACTATAGACAACACAGAACTAGTGCTGAGACACTGCCGTTTGGAATGTTGAGAGATTGATCAGATCCAATACATGAACAGGAGACAGGACACTGAAAAGAAGGAAGGGGTTAACACTAGGACAGGAACCATCTGTCCTTTCTGTATATTCTTCTGCTGCAATCGCTGAGGCCTACAAGGGGCCTTGAGCCCCTCAATACTCGTTAGCAGTGTGACCTTGATCTCTACTTTCACCACAGTGTGCTCATCCATGAGAGGAGACCTTATGAGACCCACAAACACCATCAGTACAGCACTCAGCAGACGAGGAGCCCTGACACGGTGGTTGCTAGTTTTACCCTAGAAGATATGTGTGCTGTGTACAGTCTGTCTTGTGCTGCCTGTTAATCAGTACCAGAAGTACCTGTGAAGTGCAACGGAATGTGTAACTGAAATGGATGGGAACAGGAAGTACCATTTCTGTCCTTTAAGAGCTGGACAAACACAGGCATGGACTGAACAATATCTGACTACAGGTTTTTATTACTAGTAACTAGTTTGTTTCTATTTATTAAAGGGCATCACCTGGCTGTACAAGAATATTAACATTCTGACCAAAAGAATGAAATTTATGTTGTACCCTCCAGGTAACGCTCCTTCCAAAGCTTTACCTCTTGAAATTCCCCGGGCTTCCTTAAAACAAGGTACAAAGACAAAAATCTCTAGGCTGGTTCAGCTGTATGTAAGACCCAACATTTAAGGGGCTAGAGCACATCTAAAGTGTTAAAGCAAGCCAAGTCAACTCCTCTCTAAGGATCAAAGTAACGACCAGCCTGGAGATAACAGGGGAAACTAAAAATTAAATTTATAACCAAGTAGATTTGAGCTACATACACATTTAAAATACAAGGTGACCCCGGGATTAGCTCAAGCTTACACAATCAATAGAACATGCGACATGATTTAACCCGCTCTTTACATCGTGCTAAGATCCTTAAGACCGTAATATAAACCATGGGATGCACACTCACCTTCACGTCTACAGTTTATCTCCCACTGCTCACACCTCTGTCTTCATAGATGGTGATTTCAATCTAAACAGCATGGCCGTCAAGAAAACACACCGGGATGTAGCACGTGGAGGAGACAGACAATACAGAAGATAGTACAGTTTGGTCTGTGCAGACTCCCTTTTCAGCTTGCGGAAAGTTTAATAAATTGCCTGCAGTGATGAGAACAGCCGCTTCTAAAACACCAGGTTTACAACAACTCTGCACGCTGTTTTCTGTGTCTGTTCTGTCTGCATGGACGTACACAGTGTGTGCGTCGTCCATCACAGAGGTCAGAGGAGGGCATCAGGTCCCCTGGAGCTGGAGTTGTGGCTGTGAGTGTCACGTAGGTGTTGGGAATAGAACTCTGCAGGAGCAGCCAGTGCTCCCCACCAGGAGCCGCCTCTCCAGCCCCCGGGAAGTATTTTGTATTTGTAACTAGTAGGAGATTCAACTGAGAATTCATAGAGATTGAGGGACTCAAAAATGCCCTCAATTATATGAAAATGTTTTTGTGGAAGAGGGTCATGACCCTTCAAAGAATCACTGCTGCAGAGTAAAATACCTGCTAACTAAAATTATCACCCGCAGGGCCAGGACTGTGTGACTAGGTTAAAACCATTCAGTCATGGCTTCACTTACTAATAAGTAAACGTGGCTTTTGCAGTTTTATTTACTAAACACTCTTAGTAATTTCCCAAGGCCTCCTGCCTCTAGACTATGGACAGTCTGCCAAGATGAGATGACACACTGGCAGCTGTGACAGACCAACTGCCAGGTGACCCTGTGGACCACAACTCGTTTGGATGACGCCTCACCACACCCTTCAAAGGGGCTTCGTGTTCACAGCTCCTTCAGCTCGGATGCATTACTCTCTCAGGCTTCACTTCTACCAGATGCCCTCAGAACCAAGGAAGCCAGGGACACAGTTCAGAGCCCCGTGCAATGCGAAGTTCAGAAAGACACGGACTACGATCATGCTGGAAAGGGATGCCTATGGTATAGAATCCACACGAAAGTTCTGAAGGCACACATAAGAGGAGCAGAAGTGAGATACTCTTTGTCCAAGGCCAAGGCTAAATAGTACCACCATGGTTTTCTTTTTAGAAATATTTAAGACCTTCTGATCTGGACTAAAAGGATACAACTCGAAGTCCTCTCTCAATGGGGTCTGTTAGGAGGAGGCCTTGGGGAGCATATATCTTCTCATTCTGTTCTTGAATATATTTGGAGACTTTCTTCAAGACCTGTCAGAAGGAAACACCACAGCTTTTTATAGATTTCTCGGAAGCGTTAGCTAGATCTCAGAATATTCAGACAGCGAGTTGTCTTTGAATGCAAGTCAGACTGGTTTCTACACGGCAGAACGGTCTGGGTTGTCTGGCTGCTGTCCGCTGTGCAGACACAGTGGGTGTGTGCTAGACTGCAGTGCAAATGCACACACATGCAGTGAGCAGCAGCCCTTCCCTCTCACCTCCGTTCTGTACAGGGACTAAGTCACTTACACACACACACACACACACACACACACACACACACACACACACACACACACACACACACACACACACACACACACACACGTTTTCCTGCTACTGCTCATACGCTGCCAGCAGCTGAGATGGACTCTTCTAATACGAGGCTTGCTCTCGGTCTTCCTGCCTAAGAACTACTTTCCTCCCTTTTGTGTGTTTTCAGCCATTCCAAGTAATGACTTGGCCTATGACAAAGGGAGCTCTGTCCCTCTGCTGGAGGCCCCTTTTCTTTGTAGAGTACACAGACGTCAGTGCTGGTGGGGTTTCTGACCACAGATGGCTCGAATCATTTCTGCGTTTGCATACACTGATGCTCTGTAGTTTGCTCTTACTTCCTAGACAGAACTTCAAATTATGAATGTAGTATTAAGCTTGTAAAAGTCAAAACAAATGTAGACAAAACCCAGATAGGACACAAAGGAACCTTGAGAAACAGCCAAATCCTCAGCTTCAATAAGGGCAATTCTGAGAAAGTGAGAAATACGTCTGAGCGGCTCTCTAAAGTCAAGGAGCTACACGCTCGACCTCAGCTCAAAGTCATCCCCGCCCCTCTCTAAAGGACTGCGATTTAGTCTTTAAGTTACCCAGTACAGCTTTAGATCTTCACTGTGAGAACATGGTGAGGTACAAACTTGCTCACAACAGAGAGGGAAAGCAACGTATGCAAGCAAATCGGCGCTGCAGGTCGAGCGTTCGCCAGGGCTAAGAGTGCTGATGTACCAGGAGTGCAGTAAAGGAGGGAGACGTTACAACTGAGAGATTTTAGTGTAAACTATCTTAAAATACAAAGCTCGATGAGGTTTGAATAGTTTACTACTTACTGAACGGAAATACATAAATAAATATTTATGTGTCATGCGATTTAGAGTCTGTCTTTGCAGATAACATAATCTCAGGCTTATTCCTTTTTAGGTGAGGAGAGACATTGAAAGAGCAATCTACATGGTTCTTCAGTAAATTAAAAACACTATTTGTAAAGATGGCAACTTTTTGAGCCTTATCATCTGAAGCAATGTGAGTTCGCTGTTATTTTCAGCTCTAAGAACTGAACTATGCTGGTCATTATGAGCAAACCCCTTGGGCATTGTCTTCAGTTCGTCAATAACCCTAAGTGAATGAGTGGGAGGAAGGCCCACAAACGGGCTCAGCTCTGGACTTCCAATCATCTTTCCAATCTCCTTACCTCATCACCTGAACGGGAAACTGGAGAGCAGGCCTCCCTCAGCCCCAGAGAGTAACAGCAGAGGGACAGAGGTGTGTGCGTGGAAGCTGGTTTAAGAGTGAGTTCTTTTAAACCAGCTTTCCTCCTTGGCCTCAGGCCACTATCCAGGAAAGAGCATTCCTATTATGTGATTCAAGCATAACTTAATTGGACAAAGATTCTGTTTAAATTTTAGTATCATTTATGTGCATCTGGCTATTAGCTCAGAAACAAGTGAGCCATTCTCATTCTCTCTCTCTTCTCTCCCTTGACTACCTCCCTCTCTAAAAGGAAAATTCCAAATCGTATACTATTTTGGAGAAGGCAGTACAAGTTGCTTCTGGACGCTTCATTCCTAGTAACAGAAGATGTTCATAGGGGCAGCCATTCCAAACTGCACCTGAATTTAAGATGACATTTATTCATGCTTATATTATTTTTATGTGTATGTGTGTGTGATTTTTGTGCCTGAGCCAGGGCATGTATGTGAAGGACAGAGCACAACTACAGGAGTCACTTCTCTCCTGCATCCTGGAGAATGCACGGCTCACACTCGGGTCACCAGGCCTGCACGTACGCTCCTCTATCCACTGAGCCATCTCACCGACGCTTACACTTTAAATCAGCGTCAAACAAACCAAAATATTTAACAAAATCACCTTATTTCCAAACACCCAGTACAACCTCAACTAGTGTAATATGTACAGAATCCAACATTATCCAACTTCCAGAATAGACAACAGGAACGTGACTCTGTAGACAGGCTGCTAGAAAACTGCATGAGCCAGGCTCAGCAGAGAACAGGATCTTGGCATTTTCAGAAAATACTCAAGTGTCCTTCTAATTACAGCCCACAGGCAGAAGAGATGCATTCTAGTTGGTAAACAAAGCAGGCAGTGAGGAAAACCTCTTAGAAGCTCAATTGTTCTCTAATTCTAATAGCAACAATGGAGAAATAACACCATCGTCTTACAATAAATAGCATATTATAAGCAACAAAGCACATAACTGTCCAAGCAAGTTTTAAAAGGATTATTGACAATTTCAAGAAATTTAACCCACACAATAAAGTGTAAACTTTATATTTAGTTTACCCTTTGTAGAATAAGAAATCTTAATGTTTAAAACACTGGTGTTTAATTGATTAATCGTGCCTTTTCATAAGGAACTAGAGGACAGGGGATGGGGACACGGTTTGCTGTGCAAGCCTCGTGACCTGAGCTCAGATGCCCAGAGCTCGTTTAGAAGCAGGGACAGAAGCTGAGCTTCAGCACACCTTACAGGAGACAGGAAGCTTGAGAGCCAGCTAGCGGGGACGATGCAGCAGTGAACAACAGAGAGAGCCTGTCTCAGTCAGACACAGTGGAAGACAAGGTCCTGTCCCTGTGGTTCTTCTCTGGGCTCCACCGGTGCCCTGGCATGTTTGTGTGCAATACAATATATAAATGCATAAGATTATTTTTAAAAACTACTTCAAGAAAGTGTTTATTAAACATTTACTATATATGAGGAAACATATTAATTCCAAGATCTACTTTACAATTGAGAGACCTCCAAGAAATGAATGTACCCAAGATCCTGTAGCCAATTACTAATTGTCTGTACCTAATTACTAATTCCCTCTTACAGCTGTCACTCCAAAGGATAAACCGCTACCATCCCTGGCAGAAACGCTTCCTTAAGAGCATCACTGGATGACTATGTTTTCAATCTATGGGAATTCAACTTCCCCTCCTCCTTAAAGTTAACTCCTCCCTGAATCCTGGTTCTACTATCAGCATGTCCTTCCCTTCCTTCCACCCAAACTGCCACACTCCTAATCCAAGGAGTCTCAGCGTGGGCTTCTGTGGAGCTCCCTACCTTGCGTGTCCATTGCCACTCTCGGGCTCTTTCCCCACACACCCAAGCCTACTTAGAATCTGTGCTCTCTCTGAGTGGCTCCTGCCACAGAGATAAAGGCTACACTTCTAATCCAGTCTGTCTGTTGAAACACGGGAAGGAAGGCGTGGGAGATGGAGCTCGAAAGGCAACCTGATATCGGCTTCAGGAGGATCTTACTCGTTCCATTCATAACTGGGGAAGAAGGAGGTCATGACTTAGGAGTAGCAGAGGAAGTAAGGCTGTGTTTTCTAAAGACAGTGGAAAGTGAGCTGGAAAAGCAAAGAGCAAGGAGAAAGGCGTTAGGACAGCGCTGAGCAGTCTAGGAGCAAGACGGGAGCATCAACAGAGACGACAGCAGAGAAGACCATGACCCGGTAACAAAGGGGAACAGAAAACAGTGCAGCCTTTACACTTCGTGTCTCAGCCAGAGAGGGCTATTGAACAGGACGGGGAGATGGGGGTTTGCATTCTGAACATTTCCAGTTGACAACTAGCAACTCTATATCTGGTAGGCAGCTGGAAAGAGGAGAAAAGAACTCAAGTTGGAGGCTATGATTGAAAATGGAAATTTTGCGAAAAACATTCTCAAAAAGCTGGAGACAAGGAGACATCCAGATTTTCTACATTAACTTTGCATGTAGAGTTGGAACACTGGCTGTCACCCCAAGCAGACACACACATTTTGACCTATTTCAAAAACATGTAGGACCTACTCCTATGTGCTCTGGACACAAGAGCAATAGCAAAATCTGAATTATTATTACAAATATTTCTAAAGTTTAAAGCAACTGTTAATATATAAACGTATCTTCTCTCATGATGTCTAGAGATCTTTCTGAACACAATGTGGCCTTACCTTCTCGTAATGAGTCTCCATGCATAAGAAGATGGTGTATGCTGTTAAACAGGCCAGACAGCCTTCAAGGTATGACTGGCCCCCAAGCTTCTCCGCTTCTGCGTAAAGGTTATTTAGAGTTCGAACTGTTTCTTCAAACTGCTGTCTATCAATCTGTAGGGGAGAAGATTTTTAAAAATAAGTTCTAGAAATGAAGACGGTCAAATCATTCTTTGCTACCAGACAGACCTTGTGGTCTTGACAAAATTCCAAATTTAAAAAACAACAGAACAGGCATAGAAACAAATGCTGTGATTCCAGCACACGGGTGCCGAGGCAGGGGGTCAGTAGTGCGAGCAGAGGTGGGTCAGTAGCATGTCTGAATGCTGGTCACCAGTTGTGGATCTGTCTGCTAACAATTAGAAGGCATAGCCTTATTGAAGGTGTCACTGGGGTGGGCTTCTGGCCACTCATGTTAGCTTTTTTCTGTCTCTAACTTGCAGATCAAATGTAAACCCTCAGCTATTGCTCCAGTGCCTGCCTGCCTGCCTGCCGGCTGCCAGCTCCCTACCATGTTGGTCACGGAGTCCACTCACCCTCTGAACTGCAAGGCCCCTAATCAATTGCTTTCATGGTGACTCCTTACAGAATAGAAAAGTACTTAAGGCATTAGCTATATAGTAAGTGTGCGTTCAGCCTGGGCTCATGAGACCTTGTCTAAAAAGCAAACAAAGCCCAAGAGATAAGGCAAACAACTCTTCCTGTGACTAAGTCCAGAGCTATGTCACTAATGTAAACGCTGAGACTTTAACTTTACCCATCTTATGGGTACTGGATATTGGGAAGGTTCAAAATACTACTTCTCTACACTCAATGCTAATGCCATTCTTCCTAGTCACACATACTTGTACTCTGAGCACCTAGACTGCTATAGCCAGGCTTTTACACACACACCCTTAATTGTAAGGGCACATAAGAAGAGGTTCCTTTGACCCTGGAAAAATATTTATTCATTTACTTTTCTAAAGAGGGTCTCACTACACAGCCCAGGATGGCCTCATACTTGTGATTTCCATGTCTAGGCCTTCCAAATGCTGGGATTAAGGTATGCATCACCATTTCTGATTGAGAGTATGTTTGAATACTGAGGAAAGAATATTTTAGGCTGAGCTGTCAATGGTTCTTTTTTGCAGCAGATACTTTGTTACTAGATGCTCATACTATAGGGAAGGGCAAAAATCTCAAACTGACACAGTGCTTCACAGTAAAGCCATTCCTGACCTCTGTGACACCATTACTCTACGTTAATACTAAAGCATTTGCTATTTGTCTTGGTGATATTTTAGTTAAGGACAGGTTATGTACGTCCCAGAGAAGGCAACTGCCTCACAACCATCTCTCAGATCACGTTCGTGCACTCAGTGACAGCAGCACAATTCTGCTGCCGCCAGCCTGTTTCTTACTCTAGCCATGCCTTTGTCTTTTTCTTTTCTTGAGACAGGGTCTCACGTACTCCAGGCTGACTTCAAACCCATGATATGGCTAGACAGGATGACTTTCATGTTCTGATCCTTCTGTCTTCTTCATCTTTTGAGGATTAAAGACATAAACTGTCACACCTAATTCTATGTGGAGTAGGGGACAGAACCCACAGTTTCCTGCACATTAGCCAAGGATTCTAAAAACTGAGTTCTAGGGCTGGAGAGATGGTTCGGCGGTTAAGAGCACTGACTGCTCTTCCAGAGGTCCTGAGTTCAAATCCCAGCAACCACATGGTGGCTCACAACCATTTGTAATGAGATCCAATGCCCTCTTCTGGTGTGTCTGAAGACAGCTACAGTGTACTCATACATAATAAAAAACAAAAAACTGAGTTCTATTTCTACCCCCACTAATTTGATTTTACTTTCTTCTTCTAACAAAGTTTTGCAGACTTCATAGTTCTTTCATCCTACAATTTTAAAAGCCCAGTCACAGTAGAGCATTTCATCTGACACCTTCCTCCTGACCCAGAGCATCACACATGCTAGGCAAGCATTCTACAGAGCCGCATCTCCAATCCAAGAAATAAATCAGAAAGTAGAGAGTATTTTATGATCCTGTCTGTGAGTTCTTAAAAGCTCTTGGGTCAGAAGTGGTTGTCGTCATTGCTTTGCCCTTAGTTACCATGACAAGGGCTAGGTGGACAAGACACTGAGAGGAGGGCCAGCTTCCCACATCTTTCTCTACTTCAGGATAGGGTCAAGACTGGTCACTGAGAGCTGGGCACAGGGTTGCATACCTTTAACCCAGCACTTGGGAGTCAGAGGCAGGGGAATCTTTGTGAGTTTGAGGCCAGGCAGGTCTCCATAGTGAATTCCAATACAGTGAGAGCTACAGAGTGAGACCCTGTCTGGAAACAGCCCTCCTTCCCCCCTTTAAAGGGAAAAAAGGTCACTGAGGACGGAAGCCATAGTGCTCCTACCCTGAGAACAAGCACAGTCCAGTGATGCCTGAACTCACCCCTCAGGTAGCCAGTGCGCATTTGATAGTCTGACTTTACTATTACTTCAACAACCTGCACTGTTATGATTTCATAAGCTCTTTCACTGTTAGATATCTTTATATACAATATAATTCAAAACAGTGAGATCCAATCAGGATTACCTTATTTCTTCCAGATTAGAACTGCCCTTCTAGATCTAGAAATTGCCCTTTGGACTAGAAATACTGTTATCAGAGTCTAACAGTTTGCAAAACGGAGGCAAATCTAGGGCAGGTTAATAAACAAATCTGTAGCTAGTAATTTCTTTTAAAGAATGAAGAAAGGAATAAAGTTGTTTTAAAAGCATATTATAAGAAAACTGGGTTTTTCAGTGGTCAAGCATTCACTTAGCGTGGGCTAAGCCCTGGGCTCCAACCTTAGTGCATGCACATATGAAGTCCATGCGATTTTAAAAAGTTAATATAAAAGAATGTAGGATGGGGCATAGATGGGAGTAGTTAGGGCAAACAACATTAACAGTTATGGGCTCCATAATGTTCTGAGCTCATGACATACATAGAGACAGTAGCCCCACAGGACTGTAATTCCTAATGACATGATAACCAGCAGCAATGCATCCCTCCCTAAGCATCCACCTTGCAGAAGTGCAACAAATGCAACCGATACTTGGTAGCATCAGGGAGTGGCCACCTTACTGATCTTCTCTACAGTCTACTCTACCGCTCTCCTTCTGCACTGCACTCCTG
The DNA here is from genome assembly GCF_011064425.1 of Rattus rattus. Taxonomy (NCBI): domain Eukaryota; kingdom Metazoa; phylum Chordata; class Mammalia; order Rodentia; family Muridae; genus Rattus; species Rattus rattus. The sequence goes on along the minus strand of NC_046166.1, from coordinate 63,172,503 downwards.
CTGGCCCACACATCATACTTGTGTAAATACAGCATTAGCATAACAAACTGCCTTTGTGATATATATTTTAATGTTACCAAGTGACACAACTGGCCTTAATCCCCAAAGAACAAATTCAGGAGTTTTTAACATCTGCTATGTCTAAGCACATTAAGACAGTCATCAGCTCTCCAAAGGTCTTTAGATAGAAGTCTTGTTGTTGTTGAAATACACACTGCTGAAGCCCACAGTGATCGAAAGTGCAATGCCAAGTCAAAGGTTACTTCTGCTGACCAGATAAGTAGAATGTGTGTTTACTGTGTCCATTTGTAGTTTCTCCTCTCAGAAGACCACCAAGGGTGACTATAACATTTACATGTTGGCTAAAAGGACAACACAGGTTCACCTGAAGAACTACTGAGGCAGCTAGGCTCTCAGGCGTTGAAGCATCACACTCTAACAGGCAGGGGAGTGACTGCTCAGCTGACAGAATTCGGGGCTCTCAAACAGCTCGCATGGATTTTTAAGTATAATGTAATATGAGACACTTGTGCATTAGTTCCTTTCTCTAGCACATTGGCGAGTGTGATATTCCCACAGAATGAAAGCCAGGCCTACCAGCAGGCCAGCACAATCACCAGTCTTTCTAGGTTAGCAGAGAAATAAAGAGGCCTTTCAACTTCATCACACAAAATCAAGGAAACTTAAACGTATAATCAACACACACACATAAAACTTTTCCAAGTGGTTTACGGCAAGTGTTTAACTCGACACTAAAACAGTTAAAGGCACATGCCACACAGTGGTCAGTACCACAAGCAATTCTGCGGTTTATCAAGTCAATGAAGTACCACTTTTGGATGGCAGAATTTAGCAACATCAATTTCCTGTAAAGGTATGTGTGACTACATCTGGTTTTCTTAAGCTAAGATTATTAAGGAAAGGTTCTACCACACAGGATGAAAGGCTAATGCCTGATGTCGCATATATGTGTCTGGCTCAACAAAGAACTCTGACTTATAAACCATTAGAGGCCTTTAAATGACAAGTCACAAACAAGGCAACCAAAACCTGCTATCCTCTCCCTCCTCACTCTCCCTGAGGCAAGAGGGCATCGGATCCCATTACAGACGGTTGTGAGCTACCATATGGTTGCTGGGACTTGAACTCAGGACCTCTGGAAGAGCAGCCAGTGCTCCTCACCCCTGAGTCATCTCTGCAGCCCCAGAGACAATGGTCTTGCTATGCAGTTCACACTGGCTTACAACTCAGAATCCTCCTCCCTCTGGCCCTCGGGTTCCAGATTATAAGCGTCCACGACCACACACTATTTATACAGTATCTTTTCAAAGCTTCTTGGATCTTTAATTGGCAGTTCGAGAAAGGCAACTGTGCCATTAACTTGCCTATGGCATAAATCAAACTTAAGGGCAAGGTAATGAATCAGTGATTTTTCAGCCCTAACGGTCAGTGCTGGGGATGGAAGCGGTGGACAAGTGGTCTACCACTGAAATAAGGTCCAGCATTCCCACCCTTCCCAAGCCACTTTACAGTGTGCCATTTTCAAGCTGCCTAGGCTGGCCTTGAACATTCAATCTTCCTGCCTTCGACTCCCTAGTAGCTGGGAGTAGTCTTGACTAAATATTTAGTGCTGGGGATAGATCCCTGGGCCTTCAACCTGGAAAGAACAGGCTCTCTGCGTTAAGCTACACACCCAGCCTACAAACCACCAATCTGATTTTAAATGGCTGGTACACATTTCTCTGGTACACACTCATCTCCACCCACCTACTCCACAACCAGCATTTCTTAGCCCCACACCCACACCACGCTTAATTACCTCAAAATTCCTCATCCTCCTGGCTCAGTTTCTAGAAACTGACTTATGAACAGCAAACAGAATCTGACTAATACGGCCAAAGAACAAAAGAATCACACGGGCTAGGCACAAGAACGCACAAGAACACACGCACACACGTAGATTTCTGGTGTTGTTAAATCCGAAGGAATGGTAAACAAATCCCGTCTTTGTTTACAAGGTTGTCCAAAGGACCTGTGCCTCGTGACCGTTTTGATATGCAAGGCAAACAGGAAGCTCTCAGTGATTATGACTGAGTGCAGAGTTGGTTCAGCTACAACCTGTCCCGGCCAATGTACGTTTTTCAGGTTCCAAGAAGGCCTGTCTGGACTACCAAGCACGTCACTAATAAACCCTTTCAGTTGAACATCATGATCAGCACAGTGACCACAAATATCAGTCATGAGAACGATGACGCTGTCTTTTGAGGATATAGGCTACCACAAGAGGTTATGAGGCAGCCCGGAGTTCCAGGAATTAGCACCTCATCAAGATGTCAATAACTGAGTATGTGTGTGCACCTCAATAAGGTGTCAATAACCGTGTCTGTATGTTTGAGTGTGTGTACGTTTATGTGTCGGTGTCCTGTTAAGGACACTCTTGGGTGGACTGAGGGGAAGCGTGCATCCTAAAGTTCTATAAGACCACTGCACTCTGAGCATTACTAGCCTTAGCAGTCTTTCTCTAAATACTAGACTGTAACTTCTTCGTACATCTTCTGCTATGGATCTGAAGGCCTCCTGATCTCCAGAACTGTGAGACACTCCCTCCCGCTCCAGGGACTCTACCCTCCCCGGGGGCGGGGGCAGGGATCCAGGCTGCGTACCCTGTTCTCCAGCTCCGCGGGGAACTTGGTCTGGAACTGGCAGCGGGTGCCACTGCTGTAGTCTCGCTGAATGAAGACCTTCCCGGACACCGGCGCCTGCTGCGGCCTCATGGCGAGGACAGGACCCGCCGCTCTGCGAGTTCGGGCAAGACACAGGTCAGATTGCCGGCCTAGAGCCGGCTCTCCAGCCCGCCAGCCCTTCGGAGCCACCCACCGCCCAAAGATGCCCAAGACCTCCCCCTCGCCGAACCCCTTCACTCATGGCTGTAGCTGAGAGCCTCCAGCTACCCAAGCCCAGGACCCGCGCCCCCCGACATCCTGGTTCGGCCCTGTTAACACAAACCCGCCTCCTCAGCCCTCCAGCAGCTGTCGCACCACGTTCGTCGTCACTTACGTCCTGTCGCAAAAAGCCTTGCCTCTCCTAAACTCATTCTGCGCCACACATTTATACCCCGCCCCCTCCTGCCGTAAAGCGACACCTCCGCGGCTGCGCGCTGCGGAGTGGTGCGCGGTAGCTGGGACAGAAGTCTTCCTAGTGTAGGCGGGTGAAGCCCTTCCGGGCGGAAGAAGAATAAGAGGTGGATATGGATATGATCGGTGTATCGGGAGTTCCTGGAAAGACTCCGGGGTTAGAGACTCGGATTCTGTTAGCTGTGGGGAAGTGGTTTCTGATCACAGGAGTGTTTCCCTTCTTGACTATGCGTTCAAGTTTTCCTTTGGGCTACAGCACCTCCCTCCACAAAAACAATCGCCACTCTCCAAATCCCTTAGACCCAGACTGTTCACCTATATTTACAACTACAAAGCGCGCTACTGGGGATGCGTCTGGCCCCTGGTACCCTCTTGTGCGGGAGGGAGGAGAATAATATTCTTGTTCTGAGCCGTTGGCTTTTTTTCATCCCAGAGACATATGTACATCAACTATACCCGCGTAGGTGACCAGACTGGATCTACTACAGTTCTCTCATTGGTTCCCTACTTTACTGACCCTGTCTTTGCGAGACATCCAGAAAATCCCTATCCACGCCTGGTGGTGATGTTCTAACACAACTTTTTAATATCACGGATACTTGATCAATTATCACTGACAATTGATTTCTCGGGGTTTTAAAAATAGCATTTAAAAATCCCAGCATCGGGGTTGGGTAGAGGCTGGCCCACTCCCTGGTGATCTCTGAGTTCAAGGCCACCCCAGTTTACTTAAATAGTTTCAGGCCAGCTGGGTTGACATAGTGAGACCCTGTCTCAAAAGTGGATAACTTTGTCCCAGAAAAGGGTGTATAGTAAACCCAGTCACTTAATGTGGACACAGTTTGCTAACTTCTATCATGTTTATGCCCTTAAACCATCAGTGCAATCAAGATAATTATCACTGCCTCTAAAACCTTCCTTATTCTTTACAGTCATCCTTTTTAGCCATTCAGCAGACCTCTTTGCCCAGCACTAACCTTTCTGTCACTGGAAATAAATTTGCATTTTTCTTAACTTTTCCTTAAATTGAATCAGAGTTTTTGGTCTCGTTCTTATTATATAGATTATTTTGAGATTCCTCTGTTGTGCCATTTGTAATTTCATTTGTTTGACATTCCCCATTTATTCATTCACTTACTGTCTCAGGGTTTCCATTGTTGTGAAGAGACACCTTGAGCAAGGCAGCTCTTATTAAGGACAATATTAAATTGGGGGTGGCTTAGAGGTTTTGAGGTTCAGTTCATTATCATCATGTTGGGAAGCACGGCAGTGTCCAGGCAGGGATGGTGCTGAAGAAGCAGCTGAGAGCTCTGCATCTTGTTCCAAAGGCAAACAGAAGGAGACGGGCTTCCAAGCAGTTAGGAGGAGGGTCTGAAAGCCACCCCCAAAATAACACATTTTCTCCAAGATGGCCACACCTATTCCAGCAAGGCCACACCTCCAAAGAGTGCCACTCCCTGGATGAAGTATATTGAAACCACCACATTTATTGATAGACATGGACATTTCCAGTTTTAGTATTGCAAATAAAGCTTCTATAGACATTAACCTACAAATATATATATATATATATTTTTTTTTTAAAGAGGTTGACTTTTTAAAAAGAATTTCTACGGGAGAATCCTATAAAGACAGTTTTTCCTTTTTAATTTTATAAACTTTATTATTAACAGGCTAGCAAATAAAGACAACACACACCAAAATTAGCCAGACCCCAAATCTATACAAATGAACTTCTATACAGTTAGAATTGACACTCAGGACAGAAGCCGTGGAGCTTCACATTACAGTTTACACTTTTAGGATCTAATGTGTTTTATGCACTTACTGACTACTCAACACAACTCATCACTGTCATCATCCTCATCATCACCATCATCATCCTCATCATCGTCACCATCATCCTCATCCTCATCACCATCCTTATCACCATCCTCATCATCCTCATCATCATCACCATCATCATCGTTGTCATCATCTTCATCCTTGTCATCATCTTCATCCTTGTCATCATCCTCATCCTAATCACCATCATCATCCTCATCATCACCATCATCATCCTCATCATCATCATCCTCACCACCATCATCCTCATCCTCATCACCATCATCCTCATCCTCATCACCATCATCCTCATCATCCTCCTCCTCATCATCATCATCACCATCATCCTCATCATCATCCTCATCCTAATCAGCAGCATCATCCTCATCCTCATCATCATCATCACCATCCTCATCCTCATCCTCATCCTCGTCATCCTCATCATTGTCATCCTCGTCATCCTTGTCATCCTCCTCCTCATCATCATCCTTGGTAGACTTAGCATAGATTCATTTTTCACAGCACCTTGGTTTGGTTTGCAAAACACTTCAGTTGAAGCAACTGATTCTGTCTCCGGAAAACTAATAGACTTATCTGAGAGGACATCAGCCAGTTTTTCTGCCGCCTCTTACCCTGGCCCACAAGCTTTATATCAGGAAAAAGGGAATACAAGCAGGGCAATAAGAAAAATGAGGGAAGTGATTGGCATTCAGTATACAAGAACAAAACAGCATTAGGAGAAAAGGGAGTTTGATAGGTTGCTGCTGCTGCTGCTGCTGCTGTCTTGCTAATGGGACAAAAAAGGAGGCCCCCTTTTCATAGTTTTTATTGAAAAAACTCATACAATATATTCCGATCATGGTTTCCCTTCCCCTGAATCCTCCCAAATCTTCTCCACCTCTCTACCCATCTCTTGTGAGAGAACGAACAAATATCACCCACCACCAAATCCAGAAGAGATATACACACACACAAAATCCACAAACCCACCAGATCAGAAACCATAACATACAAGCAAAAGATCAATAAAACAAGATGATACAAAAAGTCTACAAAAATACTGTTGAGTTGGTTTTAGTGTTAGCCATCCATTGCTAAGCATGGGACCCGCCCTTCAGTGGCGTTAATAAATCCGATGAGCCTCTATTGGTGAAAACGGAATTTTTCCTTTGCTAGAGAGCATCAGCTGCAGATAGCTTCTTGGTTAGGGGTGGGAACTCATGTCCACTTTCCCCTCTCAGTACTCAGAGCCATCTCTTTTGAACCTGTGCAGATCCTGTTCATGCTGTCACAGTTTCTATGTATTTTTTTATGTGCATCCTGTTGTGTCTGGAAGACACTGTTTCCTTGGTGTCATCCATCTATTACGATCTTCCTGCCCCCTTTTCTGCATGGCTCCCTGAACCCTGAGGGGAGGGGTTTAATCAGGACACTCTATTTAGAACTGAGTGTTCCAAAGTTTCTCACTGCCTGTGTATTTGGCCAGTTGTGGGTTTCTAGGTCAGTTCTCCGATGATGGCTGATCAAAGCACTGATGGGTCTAGCAGAAGATCATTAGGAGTAACCTATGAATGTAGTAATATTGCTACATTCCCTTAGGAGAACACTAGCATCTGGTTTTCCCCATAAGCCCATGGTCTAGCTAGTCTCAGGTTCTTAGTGACCAGAGCAGTGTCGGGCATGGGCTCCATCTTGTGCCTTAAATCCAATCGGAGAGTAGTTTGGTACTTCCACAACGTTTGTGCCACTATCACACCACCAAACATCACAGACTCAGGTCACTACGGTAGATTTCAGGGTTTGCAGCTGGGTTGGTGTTGCCTGTCTCCTCTGGTAGTGTACAGGGTATATTCCAGTACCAGCAACATTAGTCAGTAGGGGTAAAGGCGTTTCTCCATGTCTCTGTGTTCCATGAGATCTATGAATATTGTTTTCAGCAAACCATCAGTTTGTCTGAGATGTTTGGAAGTTTCCATGGGACTTCTTTGGCCAACAATCCAACTAGATGTAACCCATTCCTGGCATTGGATATTTTAGTTGGTGGGGGAAAGATGTCTAGTTGGGGCTCTGTCTCCCCCAGTATTTGGTGACTCTATTTAGACTTCTTTCAGGTATGTATGTATTTTAAAGAGCTTCTACAGTAGTAGTGTCTGAGTGACCCAGCGAACAGCTCTTAGTGGTCATTATCCCCCTCCATGTTTCCTTCCTGACTCCTTTAATCCATCCTCCTCCCCATTTAATCCTCTCACTCCCATCTCTCTCTGTATCTCTACTATTTTCTCTTCCTTGGGGACAGCACTCTCCTCTAGTCCCTTACTGGATACCTAACCCCTGTGGTAATATGGGTTACAGCACACCTATCAAATGTTTAAAAGCTACAGTGTATGTTTTATTTTGCATTATGGAGGGAGGCTCTCATTTAGCCCAGGCTAGCCTCCAGTCTCCATCTCTGCCTTCCAACTGTCAAGATTGCAGGCACACTTCCTGCTCTGTTGGATGGGTTTGTTTTCAGATTTAGTTTTATCTTAAATGATGTGTATCGGTATGGTATGTATGCATATGGCCAGAGGTGTGAAGTCTTCTTGTTTCTGGAGTTACAGGTGGCTATTAGTCACCTGATGTGGGTGCTAGGAGCTGAACTTGGATCCTTTTCAAGATCATTGTCCTGGTTAGTTTTACGTCAGTGTGACACACGCTAGTCACATCGTTCTCAAACATCGGTTCTCAAACTGTGGGCCAAGACCCCCACAGGGGGGTCACATATCTTGCACATCAGATATGAAGTAACAATGAAATAATTTTATGATGGGGGGGTCACTACAGCATGATTAAAAAGCCACGGCATTAGGAAGCAGATCGAGCGAGCCACGATGAGCAAGCCAATAAGCAGCACCCCGCCATGGCCTCTGCATCAGCTCCTGCCTCCAGATTCCTGCCCTGTTTCAGTTCCTGTCCTGACTTCCTTCAGTGATGGACTACTGCATGTAGTGTAAGCCACTTTCCTCACAACTTGCTTTTTGGTCCTGGTGTCACAGCAATAGTCACCCTGACTAAGGAGAAACATTAAGCACTTGTTGGCTCTGAACTATCTCTCCAGCCCCTTCCCTCAGAAGATTGGAGATTTGTTTATGAATCTTTAGGTTGGAATACATATCAATAAGTTCCATTGTTTGTTGTGTGTGCGTATAGTAGTCAGAATTCTGTCAGTGTACCGAAATATGTGACACAGACTTCTTATAAAGGAAAGAGCTGTTAATTTTAGTCATGGTTCTGGAAGTTGGAGTCCAAGACTGGGTAGCTCCATTGGTTCAGCCCCTCTGGCATAGATGGCACACCCTAAGGCGGTGGGTGATCCTCAACCTTCCTAATCCCACAACCCTTTAATACAGCTCCCCACGTTGTGGTGACCCTCAACTATAAAATTAATTCTGTAGCCACTTGATAATTGTAATTTTGCTACGGTTATGAAACATAGTGTAAATATCTGTGTTTTCTGATGGTCTTAGGTGATCCCCATGGTGAAAAGATTGCTCAACCTCTAAAGGGTTCGTGATCCACGGGTTGAGAAGCAATGTTCTAAGGGACTCTCTCCTAATCTGGAAAGCAGATGAAGAGAATGGGTAAGGTCCTACAGTGTACTCTAAGAGCACATCTCCACTGACCTAAGAATATCCCACAGTGTCCCATAGCACTTCCCCATGTTTTGAGGACCAAATCTTTACCTTAGACCCCCACTGCCCTCCAGGAACACAGCTCATTCCAAAACCATAGCAGTGTGGGTTTTCTCTCACTGAATTTGGGGATTTGTGTATTTTGACAAAAAGTCTTCCATCAGACATGTGGTTTGCAAGCATTTACCCCCTTGAGTGTAGACACTGTCGTTTTCCTGTCTTAGCATGTTTATAGGCTTGAGACAATAGTGTGCATGCATCCTGAGGAGGGCATTTTCCCGCCCACCACAAGTATGGATTGAAGGTCTCTAGTCTTGTAAGATTGCAGCTTAATTTGGTTATGTGGTTTGTATTTGAGTGGGGTTGCTGCTGGGCTGTAATTCTCAGTCCTCCCATCTCCTTTGCCTCTACTGAACAAAAACTTATTGTGCACTATCTTGATGATTTTTCCCCCTCTGTTACTGAGTTTCTGTGTTCTGGCTTCTAATCTGCCAACCTACCAGAAGTATTGAGAGATCTATTTCTTATAATGAGCCAGGGTCTCCTGTATCCTAGACGCTGGTCTCAACTTATATAGTTAAGGGTGGCTTTGAACTTTTGATTTTCCTGCCTCTACCGCCCAAGTGCTGGGATTACAGGTGTAGGTTACTGCTGGGTTTATGGGGTGCTGGAGATTGAACCCAAGGCCTTGTGTTTGCTAAACAGGCTTTCAAGTAACTGAGTGACATTCTTAGGCTGTAAATTGCACATAGTAAGCACAGAGATGAATATTGTTACAGAAGCATTAGGTTTCTAGAGAAATGAAGATTGAAAGTGTTTACCTGCTAACTTCCCATTCTATACAGAAACCCCCTCTATAACCTTTCCATATGCATCTGGATTCATTTCCTGTTGTTTTGCTAGCTTACCTTCAAACTGCCTTCTAAACGTCTATACCTACAGACAAATGCACCTCTCGGTCTCCATCAGAGAAGCTTCTCTTTGCAGTGAATGGCAGTGAATTCAGAGGCTCGTGGCTGTTCAAGATGCTGAGAATAAGTGACTTACGAGTGCTCAACCCTAAACAGAACATTCATACCACTCCCAGAAGGCTCAGGGTAACACTGCGGAAGAGGAAGAAGAAAGAGTATAAGAGCCAGGTGACAGGGAGGAAGGTTATACAAGGCTATCTTCTGAGGATGACACAGCCATTGAAATAATAAATTCACACCAGCTGCAGATTGTAGGTACTGGGATTGCACAAGACTGGACCTGCCAGCCGTCAGGCTCATGGGGCCCCACCCCTCCCCGGAGAACTATTGGTTATTGATGGGTGCTCAAGAGGATGAGTCATTGACTTCAGTTGAGTATCCACTGGTGAGCCTACTAGGCTCCAATGGATAGTTTTATATCCGAGGAGATTTTATTGGTTCTAATATATTCATTCTGTTTGTTCTAATGAACCTCTCTCTCTCTCTCTCTCTCTCTCTCTCTCTCTCTCTCTCTCTCTCTCTCCCCCTACCTATCCATCCATCTGGAATTTATTAGATGGCTTACAGGCTGTGATCCAGATAGTCTAACAATGGCTGCCTACTAATGGAAAAATCCCAGAATGCAGTTCAGTTCACAAAGCTGGATGCCTCGGCTAGTCTTCAGCATATACCTTAATCCCAAAGAAATAGGGTCTAGTGCTAGCAAGGGAATAAAACCGCCAGTGAGAGTGAGAGCAAGCAGATAAAGAACAGGAGCTTCCCCTTCTATGTCCTTTATAGAGGCTACCAGCAGAAGCAATAGCCCAGATTCAAGGTGGCCCTTCCTGCCTCAAAAGATCTATATTAAAGCTGAGTCTTCCCACATCAGTGATTTAATTAAGAGAAGTTCCTCACAGGTGTACCCAGTTGCTTGAATTTTAGTTGATTCCAGATGTAGTCAAAGAGTTGACAACCACGAATATCTATCACATTACTCTATACTGTGTAGAACTGAAGTCTTTCATGCTCTTCTTTTCTCTGAGAGACTGTTCTGATTCTATCAACCTGCACCCAAAACCTCTTAAACTGTAGTGCATTCTTGTCAACTTAGTGTTTATTCTGTGACCACGTATGTAATAACACTTACTGTGTGCTATGCAGTGAGAGAATTAATATTAATAATTAAGATTAAAGTAAAAGAACTCCTACTTGTCTTCCTCAATCACCAACGTAAGGCAAGGTTATCTGACAAATTATTGCCAATCAAAGTCCTGCAACTTATCAATCAATTGCTAGTCAATAAGTTCTGACATCATGAAAAGACACAGATGGGTTCATCCGTGTTTTTAGCGTAGTGCTCTCTCAGCAGTTCTGATATCCCATATGACCCGCTGTCCCCAGTTACAGTCAACTACCTATAAATTGTCCGAGGTATTGAAAAAAACCATTCCAGTCTTAACTGCTAATACTCTCAGATCACCTGTTACATACATATCACATAGTAAACATATCTCTTCATATCTATCTATCTATCTATCTATCTATCTATCTATCTATCTATCTATCTATCTATCTCTATATCTATCTATCTCTATCCCTATCTCTCTCTCTATCCCTATCTCTATCTATCTATCTATCTATCTATCTATCTATCTATCTATCTATCTATCTATCTATCTATCTCTATCCCTATCTCTCTCTCTATCCCTATCTATCTCTATCTATCTATCTATCTATCTATCTATCTATCTATCTATCTATCTATCTATCTATCTATCTATCTATCTATCCTTCTGTAAGTTATGGAATGTCATACAAAAGAGACATAATCTAAGGAGCTGTAGCATAATCTAAGGAGTTCAAAAGAAGCTTTATAGAGACCTGAAGAGCATCTCTGTGTGGAGTTTGGGGGTCTAGATAAATGACCTCTGTTGGAGATCTGCTGAGATGCTGCTGTAAAGTCAGACTGCTGGAACACAGATTTGAGGTGAGCCAGAGAAACAAGGTGTAGGATATGAAGGGCATGGGGGGCAAGGGTAGGACTGGACAAATATGTGGAAGAGCGTGTCTAAAGAGATATACACAGCAAGTGCAGTCGGCCATGCCAGCAGTGGGATTGTAGTTAGGATGAAGCATGTAGGACAGGACATTTGGGAGTTCTCTGCCCATACGGTGACTCAACACACACACACACACACACACACACACACACACACACACACACACACACACCAGGCCAGTGGAGGTTATTGCAATCACAGAGCTAGGTGTCCATCTGTTTAAGGGGTTCAGGTGTTTCCATCCTTTCCTTAGTTTGATGTATTCAATACATCCTTAGTCCTGGTTTTCCTGGTATTTTAATATGTCTGTGTGCTCATATGGTCCCTGTTGTAGTTTGAATAAGAATGGCCCCATGGGATAATATATTGAATGCTTAGTCATCATCGGGGAGTGGCATTATTTGAAAAGATCAGGAGGTGTGGCCATGTTGGAGTGGGTGTGGCCTTGTTGGAGTGGGTGTGGCCTTGTTGGAGTGGGTGTGGCCTTGTTGGAGTGGGTGTGGCCTTGTTGGAAGACCCGTTACTCAGGGTAGGCTTTGGGGTTTCTCTCTCTGGTTGTAGATCAGGATGCAGCTCTCAGCTACTTCTCCAGCACCTGGCCTCCTGCCTGCTGCCACGCTCCTAAGCCTCTGGAACAGTAAGCAGGCACCCAATTCGAAGCTTTCTTTTATAAGTGTTGTCTCGGTCATAGTGTCTCTTCACAGCAAATAGAACAGTGACTAAGGTAGTTTCGATTTGATGAGTTTATAGGCATTTGAAAGGTAGACTCCTTTTTTACCGTGGGAGTAGGTTCTTTCTAAGTCTGTGCCCCGTGGGTGGTGCCAGACAGAGGTTTTGTGTGTGCACAACAGGTGCAAGAAATCCTGCACTCAAAATAGAATCAAAAGCTGCTTATAAAATGGAGTTTCTCAGGGCAAGGTAGAGTCTGGAAACAGCAGCAGCAACAACAACATTGTTCTATATAATGTGCAGTGATTAAGAGTGTGGGAAGTCTATCTTGCCACAGCCACCCTTGGAATTTCTTGGTTTGTGGCAGTCCCATTCTTATTTCTGCTCTGTCTTCACACACATTTCTTTCCTATGTCTCCTTTGTGTCTTCAGATTTCTCTTTCCTGGAAAAAAAAACCCAGTGAACATTTGATTTTGGGTACACAGTAATCCTGACTTAACTTGATTATATCAGCAGAGATCCTGTTTCCAAATGAAGGCCTAACATTCTTGGCTTCTATGGAGTCTGGAATTCCAGTTTAGTGAATCCGTACAGTTGGGTGAGGAACTTGATACACAGTGAATACATGAAACATTAACTTAGGGGGCTGGAGAGATAGTTCAGTGGGTAAAAGCATTTACCATGCAAGTCTAACGAACCCCAGACTTAGATTTCCAGAACCTATATGAAAAGCCAGATGTGTGGTACATATCTGAAATTCAAGGCCTCCTATGTAGAGCTGGGAGGCTGAGACAGGAGAATCACCAGGAAGTTCATCGGCCAGCTGGTCTGGAGGATGTGGTAACACATCCTGTGGCAACAAACAGAGATCCTGACTCAAAAACAAAGTGGGAGATGAAAATCAACTCCCAAAAGTTGTCGTCTTCTCTCTACAGGTATGACGTACCACATACACACCTGCATTTCACACACACACACACACACACACACACACACACACACACATAATTGTATACACATACACTACATATACACATAGGCACACATGGATAAAAAGCAGAAAGTGGTTAGTTTGGCTGACTATTTAGAGGTTAGATAGTCCAAGAAATCATTGACTTCAGGTCCATGGTGTGGCACTGAATGACGGTGGTAGAAAGTACTTGCAGAGCAAAATTGATCACCTCATGGCCAGGAAGCCACAAATGGGAAGGGGATGAATGTGGTGTCTCCTTGTTTGAGCTCACGCCCCTAAGACTTAAAGGCCTCCCACTAGACTCCACCTCTGAAAGCTGCATCTCAATGATGCTGTGCTGAGGATGGGGCTTTACCAAGTGGATGGTCAAGAGCCAAACCAGAGCAGTAGTCATTGTTTGGATTCCTACTAGAGATAGACTCAACCATCCACACCCACTCTTCATTTGACTACGTTAGGAATGAGGCTAAGTAAATTACAGATGCCGTCTCCTGTCGTACCTCCTTCTTGACCTCATCGGCTAGTAACTCCAGCAAGCAGAGATTATAACATGACTCTGATATGATCTCAAACCATCTACCTGTGCAAGGTTCAAAGTTTCATCTGATTCTCTAATGGTTCAAACATCCTTTAATAATTTAAGGGATGAAGCTAAGATATTTGTCTATATTGTTGCAAATAAATTTTTCATTCTGTAGGCTTAGATTTTTCAAAACCTACTTTAATTATGGTTCTTTAATGCTTCAACCTCCCATCTAGCCCAACATACACATGAGGTAGGGGAAAAGAAAGGCTAATAGGAAACGGGTGTGTGTGTGTGTGTGTGTGTGTGTGTGTGTGTGTGTGTGTGTGTGTTCCTGTTAGAAATAGGTCTTTGGGGCTATTCCAATCTTTGTTGTCAACAATCCACTACCAAACACCAAACACGAACCAGTAGCAGTGGCTCAATCCAGAAGAAACTGTGAAGCCCTGCTGATCTGATCAACATGAGTCTGAGGAAACAACAAGAAGTAGCTGGAATACCACCAGAAGTTATTTGGTGCATGTTTTAGTTAGGCTTTTACTGCTGTGAACAGACACCATGACCAAGGCAACTCTTATAAAGACATTTAATTGGGGCTGGCCTACAGGTTCAGAGATTCAGTCCATTATAATCAAGGTGGGAGCATGGCAGCATCCAGCCAGACATGGGTCTGCAGGATCTGAGGGTTCTACCTCTTGCTCCATGGGAGCTAGGAGAAGACTGGCTTCCAGGCAGCTAGGATGAGGGTTTTAAGGCCCATGTCCATGGTGACACACCCACTCCAGAAAGGCCACACCTACTCCAACAAGACTATTCCCTGAGCCAAGCATATTCAAACCATCACAGAGCATTTCTCCCTATGAAGTTATGACAAGAAAAGGTCAAGGAAGAAAGCAAGGTGAACCAAAGCAAGAGTGTTGTCAGCGAAGACCAGGCCCAGCAAGGCCTAGCAAAGGTCAGCAAAGAGGTGCAAGGCTAACCAATGCAGGAGGAAGATATCTGTACTCTTTCCAAACATCACGTGTCCTCTCTCAGGTGTCTGCTTCAGCAAAACATCCTCTCACAAGTCAGACTTGGCATGACACGACTGAGTCTCCGACGAAACCGGAAACTACCACTTCATCATTCCTCTTGGCCTGTGACCATTTGCATGTGTTTAGTTTCTTTGAGCACTAATTAGGCTCTGTGACGTTGCCTTGTCCCTAATATTCCCACGAAAGCTTTTTTTTTAAAGATTTATTTATTTATTTATTTATTTATTTATTTATTTTATGTATATGAATACACTGTAGCTGTCTTCAGACACACCAGACCTCATTACAGATGGCTGTGAGCCACCATGTGGTTGCTGGGAATTGAACTCAGGACCTCTGGAAGAGCAGTCGGAGCTCTTAACCGCTGAGCCATCTCTCCAGCCCCCCATGAAAGCTTTTGAAAATGAAGAATGAGTTCCCTTTTGAGTAATCCTGGGAGCTGGTGCTGAAAGGATAGGCCCAAGGCAAGCACATGCATGACAGCCAACCTCACGTGACTAGGAGGGTAGACGAGACAGGACGGGTGCGGAAGCTTGGGAGGAGGATCAGGGAGGGCTAACCTATGAAGAGACTCTCAGTGGGGTTGATGAGTTTTCCAAAGTAGGTTGAGTCTGGGTGTCTGGGATGAGTGGGGATTGCAGTAGGAAGGCTCTTCAGCAGGGGAGAGAAATGGTTGTAGATATTGTACTAACCCATCTATATCGTCTCTGTCTCAAGGTGAACGGATGCGGTTTCACGACCCCAAAGCTTCAATGTTTTCATGAGTTTCACAACTGTTTGGTGTTTCGAACTAGTTACCCCGATGAGAGCATTGCCCCATGGAATGCTACTGTCGCATTCTTTCAGTCCCTTCATCTGAAACTCAGAGTTTCCACACCAGAACGAGGCTAGCACAGCCTCAAGTCCTGCTATCCCCCTGTGGGTTATTTTCGGCCTTTCTTTCAGCCTCCCACTCTGCAGGTTTTTTTCCTTCTCTCTAGCTACCCTCTCCTCCACATTTTCTCTTATTAATGTCCAATCCCTTCCTCCCATATTTTTCATGACGGTTTAAGTCAAGCTGAAAGACGTCCTCATTCTAAGGATGCTTTAGGCCGCCACCCCCGGCCAGGCTTGTGTTGCTATCTAAAGCCACCTTCCGCTTCATCTAGCATCGCCTCTGCTTGTTTCCCCTGAGAGAACCACAACAGAACCACGTGGCCAAGAAGATCCAGTTTCGAGTTTTTATTTGTGGTATTTTTAGGGTGCACAGTGGGCAAGACTCCAAGAATCACTGCCTTTTTGTTTTTAGGCATTTGCTGGCGCTGTCAAGTCAGCAGCTAGTTTAGCAGCCCGCCTGCCTTGGCTGCCTTTTCAGATAACACTGTTAGCATATCTGAGTTGAGAGCCTCCGTTTCTTCCCATTTAAATCCCACCATCCTGAGTGCTGTACGTCCCAGGCTCAGGAAACAGACCCCACCCCCACCCCCCGGATGTCTCACGGTTACACTGCACACCATGCCCGAGAAAGAGCTGCCCTGGCTGCAATTTTGTGATTCTTGTGTCGTGAGAGTAAAGAGAAAGATTGAATGGCGCCACTGGTATGGATCTTTTCCTTCTATTCTGAGGTTAAGATCAGGATCTATTGTATCTGATGTGGCTGGCAGAAGAGTGCTTGGAGATCACCATCTCTTGACAACACATGCCAAACCACAGACAATGTAAGGCTGCATTACGCGTGTGCGCTATACTTGTCTCATGCATGGATTCAACTCCATATAGTTTTTGAATATTAATCTAGTTAGATCCTAGTGCAGTATTTTTATTTTCTTTAGATTTATTTATTTTTGTACACGGGTACATGGTCACTGTCTTCGGACACACCAGGAGAGGGCAATGGATCCCATTACAGATGGTTGTGAGCCACCCTGTGGTTGCTGGGAATTGAGCTCAGGACCTCTAGAAGAGCAGTTGGTGCTCTTAACCACTGAGCCATCTCTCCAGCCCTCCTAGTGGAGTTTAATGGAAATGGGTTTCTATTCCCATTACTTAAATTGCTGGTAGTTGGGGGTCATTGAGCGTTAGAGGTTTAGGAACAAGTCATTGTTTAGCTTCGAAAACTGCCCCATTGCAACGGTTGGCTCTGCTTTTGATCTGCTTGTGCTGCACCAGCAAGTCACGGTTGAAGTGCACACACATTTGTCACTCAAGGCATGTTTGCATTTATGAAGCAGCCCACGTGGATCCTGATGATAGTAGGAGCCTGGAGGGCCTGCAAGAGTTCATCGGGAGGTAGATGCATTTTCTTCCCATGGAGAAGCGTGGGAAGGAAGCGTTTGGGCCAGTGGACAGCACCAGGCGGTTTCCTGGGGAGGGGAACAGACATGGCTGAAGGCACATGGTGCTTTTGAGAGGCCACTGGTAAGTAACCCTGACACTAGGAAGTCACCATCGTTAGTCGTTTGTCCCCCCCCTGCCTTTCTCCTAAACATCCCTGGATTCTGTTCTTTATTTTTCCTGCAACCATCCACTTTCGGCACTCATTAACTCATACCTGGGTTGAGGTTACTGTTCGGATCTGAAACACCTCACAAAGCCTCATGTGGCACTGCTGGAAGGTTATAGATAGATCAACTTCCCAGTGGGCCTACTGGGAAGTTTGGGTTTTTTTATCCTTCAAAGGAATATTTTGGAATGCATTTTTCTCTCCTCTTAAATTTTGGTCTGGTTGTGACTTTCCTCCTTTGCATAAAAAAAGTTGTAACCACAATCCCAGCATTTTTCTGAGCCTTTACAGGGATTATCCAGTTAAAGTGGGGTCAGGGCCGGGCATAACTGTGCACACCTATAATCCTAGCACCCCGGAGGCAAGGCGAGTACCTTCCTGTGTGTTCTAGAATAGCCAGGGCCACATAAAAAGATGCTGTCTCAAAAAAAAAAAAAAAAAAGATTCAATGGGCCCTTCTTCTTTTTCAACATAACTGGTGGGAGAGAGGCCCGCTCTATATACTTCAGAGGGGACATGATCCTGCTGACACTTTCCAATCAGACTTATAGCCTCCAGAGCCATGACGCCATAGCTTCTGTGGGTTAAGCTATTCAATTTGTGGCACTTCTTAGGATTGCCCTAATAATATAATATAACGGGCTCTGAATCATCCTCCAGTACTTGCTTCACACATTCATGCAGCTAACGTTTGGTAAGACTGGTCACATGACAGATGCTGTGCTAGGCTTTGGAATACAGCAAGAACCAAGACTGGGCAATTTCCGCTCCATAGCATGTATGCCCCAGTATAGGGTAAGGCCAGTGCTCACACATCAGGATGCATAGACAGTCTCTGATTGGTGTGGCAGAGTACACAAAAGCATGGTTTCCTGCAAGAGGTGTCCTTCAAACCTGATGATGCTTAAGATGAACTGTATGGAGGACAGAAAGAAGGATGTGTGAGCCACGGCAAGGGGTGCCATTTTCAAGCCCTCCCCCGAGACCTCATTATATGCATTTATCTGCATTGTCAGCATGTGAACCAGAGCCTGACTACGCAGGCTGACCGGACAAGGTACTACCTTCCCCTCTTTTGCTCACCCATTGCTCCCTTGGAGTCATAGATTTCTGATAAGGTCAGCCTCGTTTATTCTATCCAGAGATTGTTATTTTAGAAGCATGAGCAAGAAAATAAGAAAGCTGAAGCCCAAGAGAGAATATTTACAAAAGATACATCTTATAAAGATGTTATCTAAAACATATAAAGATCTCTCAAAACAATGAGAAAATGGATTTTATAACCTAACACTTGGTTGAAAGGGGATGACAATTTCTTTTTAAAGTTTTCTGATTTAATTTTTGGGACTTTACACACACACACACACACACACACACACACACACACACACACACACCATATCATTGCCAAAAGGGATAATGTGACTTCTTTTCCCATTTTCATCCCTTTAATTTCCTTCTCTGGTTTTTACTATGCAACCTAAGGCTTCAAGAACCATTGGAAAGGAGTAGGGAGAGTGGACCGCCATGCCTTCCTCCCAACTTAATAGGATTGTATCAAGTTTTCCTTGACTTAGGACAATGATGCTGGCCATGGGTTTGTCATGTGGAACCTTTATTTTATTGAGGTATGTTCCCTGCAGGCCTATTATCTCTAGGACTTTTTATCAGGAAGGCGTGTTGGATTTTGTCAAAGACTTTTTCTGTATCTGTTGAGGTTATCATTTGGTTTCTGACTTTAAGATCACATATACAATCGATTGTGCTTACTGATTGTGTTGATGTGTCTGTTGAAACGCTGATGAATCTTCAGGATAACGCCAGATTGATTATTGTGCATGACCTTTTTGATGCACTCCTGTATTTAGTCTACAAGTGTTTTATTTTTATTTTCCCATCTATTTTCATCAGGACATTGGTTTGTAGATTTTGTTTCTGGTATGTCTTTATATTGGGTATTAGAGCATCATATAAAGCGTTTAGTCCTCCTCATCTATTCTTTTGAATAATTAAAGAAGTACTTATTGCAGTTCTCCCTTGAATGTCTGGCAGGGTTCTGCTGTGAATACATCTGAACCTGAACTCTTTAAAGTCAGAAGGCTTTTTTACTACTATTTCAATCTCCTTATTTGTTGTGGGTTTATTTAAGTTGTCTTTCTTGGTGGTTTACCTTTGGTGGTTCTAATGAATTTCAAATTCATCCATTTATTTTAGGTCCTCTAACCTAATGGAATATTGTGGGTTTTTTTTTAAAACTTCATATACAGTATATTTTGATTATATTCTTTCTTCTAGGGTAAAAAAATTTTAAAATGTGCCCTTACAGTGTCTTGAATGTCTTTGGTGTATGTTGTAATGTTTCTCTATCTTTGATACTTTTAATTGGAGTCTTCTTTTCCTTTTGGTGAGTTGAGCTAAGGTTATGCCAATCTTGTTTATCTTTTCAAAGATCTATTTCTTTTGTCTGTCGGTTATTTTAATTGTGTGGTAATTTGAATGAAAACGGCCCCTATAGGCTCACAGGGAGTGGCCCTATTAGGAGGTGTGGCCTTGTTGGATCAGGTGTGGCCTTGTTGTGGGCAGTGTCTCTGGGGGTGGGCTTTGAGGCTTCAGCTATTCAAGCCAGGCTCGTACCTTACTCTCTTCCCGCTGCCTGCTGTTCCGGATGTAGACCTCTCCTTAGCTTCCTCTCCAGCACCACATCTGCCTGTGTGCCGCCCTCCATGCTTCCTGTAATGACGATAATGGACTAGACCTCTGGACTATAAGCCAGCCCAGTTAAATGCTTTCCTTTATAAGAGCTGCAGGGCTGGAGAGATGGCTCAGTGGTTAAGAGCACCGACTGCTCTTCCCGAGGTCCTGAGTTCAAATCCCAGCAACCACGTGGTGGCTCACAACCATCTGTAATGGGATCCGATGCCCTCTTCTGGTGTGTCTGAAGACAGCTACAATGTACTCATAATATATAATAAATAAATAAAATATAAGAGTTGCGATGGTCATCGTTTCTCTTCACAGCAATAAATCCTGACTAAGAGATATTGTTTTATTAGTTTCTATTTCATTAGTTTATGTTCTGATTTTTATTAGTTTTCTCAACCACTGGATTTGGGGTTTTTTTGTTCTTGTTTCTCTTGAGTTTCATCATAATTCTGATTTTTTTTAATGAGCTGTTTAACCATCGTGAGTCTGAGTAATTACTAGAGATTCCTTTACTATTGATTTTACGTTTTGTTCCATTGTTACCCAGATACAATAATCAAGTTGTTTCAGGGTTTCTGAATTTGTTAGGGTTTGTTTTGAACGCTAGTATATTGTTTATTTTAGAGAAACTTCTGAGTGAAATGTACACTCCTTCCTGTTTGGGTGGGATGTTCTGTACAGATTCGTTAGGGCTTTTTGATGAGCGTCATTTAACTCTGATGTTTCTCTGTTAATCAAGCTGGAACTGATCTGGAAGCCTCTTGCCTGAGGACAAGCTCTCCGAAAATTGGAAGGTGCCATGCAAGCTGCCAAGGAAAAACCAAGCAATGGTTCTACTCCGAGGTAAAGGCCTATGAATTACAACAGTGATCGGCAGGGTTGGATATCCCTAAATGATGTCATAGTGGCACCTGTATCTTGGGGTGCAACCAACAGCTACTAACTGGACTTGAGACCCACTTAACTTGAAAGAGTTCGTGCCTGGTACTGTAAACCTGGCCAACTCCAGGGACTCCAGAGGAGAACCTGCTGCTGCCTTCTAGACTAAGATGATTTCTAACCGTGTTCTCAGTATTTGCCTAAGTGTGTCTCTCACCTCTCACCAAAAAAGCTTGTTTTTGGCGCTGCACATCTATTAGAATGGCCCGACCCCAAACCCTGTTAACACCGAACACTTACAAGGCCACAGAGCAACAGGAAGTCTCATTCATCGCTGGTGGAAGGGCTAATGGTAAAGCTCCCTTTTCACCTTACAAAACTAAACACGATCTTTACCAAAGGACCCAGCAACCATACTTCTTGTATGGTTGGAATTTTATGTCCTTCATAAAACTGTGCAAATAAATTCTTATTCACACTCCACTAAACAGAAGTAAGCGAGATGCCTTTTGATAGGTAATTGGATAAATCTCCCGAAATAAATAGGCAATAAGGAAGGATTTATCACAAAAAGAAACAAACTATCCAGCCATGGAAAGATGTAGAAGGACCTTGAATACACACAAGCAAGTGGGAGAAGCGGCTTGGAAGGTGCTATATACGGAATGGTCCCAACTCTGTGACATCTTTGACAAGACTATGAAGACAGCAATAGTATCAGAGGGCAGGAGGATAATGGTGCAAAGGGCTCTCTCTCTCTCTCTCTCTCTCTCTCTCTCTCTCTCTCTCTCTCTCTTTCAGAGGCCCAGTATGTTAGACGAATTTCCCTGGTATCTCATAGATGTGGTAACTTTTGTTATGTACCAAGGGATATTTGGAAGTGATTGAGAGAGCAACAAGGCGGGATTTGGGAAGGATTTGAAAAATCCATTATTAATTTTGTGTGAAGAGACTCCAAAACTTGTAAAAATTTACTCCTGGGTCAGAGGCGACAGTGGTGTCCCAAACTGTCAGAAGGTGAAATGCAGAAGTTTGTGTTGGCGGCCATCTTTAGACCCCCCATAAAGGAAAACGTTCTTTGTTTGGTGCTTTGCTTGTCAATTTAATAGTTTTTTTCTAGGAATTTGAGACAATGAAACATACTGGCCTTCAATCACATATTATTTCTGGGTTTATTTTGCTAATAAACTTACAATGATTTCCAGCCCATTTAACCTTTGACATCCAGCATCCTGCCTACATAAGACACATGCAACATGGAAGGATATTTTGTTCAGTAAAGCATCAGAGAGAAATGCCACACTATCTACAGTTTAGCTGGAGTGACCGCCACTGTATGTTGTCCCTTTTGTCTGATCATGGGGACCTTGCTGGTCATTCCCAGAGCTAACCTGCCTGTCACGTTGGCCTTGGACTTCTAGTCACCGGCACTAGGAAGTGTGAGCATATTAATTTAAGTCAGTATGGGACACAAGGAACCCTTGAGACGCAATACAAGATGGGCTTACAGAACACAACATTCTTCCTTTTCTCTCTTGCTTGGCCTCTTCCTGACCTTTCAGGATTGGCCAAATCAGGTGCGACTACTTAGAAAGCTGTAAGTCACTATCACCGGGCCACAGGAAGCTGCTACTCAGCTTAAAAAAAAGGAGACACAGGGTTGGGGATTTAGCTCAGTGGTAGAGCGCTTGCCTAGCAAGCGCAAGGCCCTGGGTTCGGTCCCCAGCTCCGAAAAAAAGAAAAAGAAAAAAAAAAAAAAGACACTTATCCTGGCTGATACTTTTAGAGATTTCAGGTCACGATAGGTTGGCACGGGGGATTTAGTGGTCTGTGGAGAGATGGCACATTATGGTAGGGATACATTTTAGTGCAGGAAAGCACTCACCTCATGGCCAGGAATGAAAGAAGGAGAAGAGACTGGTATCCCAGAATCCACTTTTTGGGTATGCCCCCAGGGACCTGATGATACTCCACCAGATTCCACTTTTTACCACATCCAACCTCCTTTCAAGAACCACAAGTTGGGGACCAATCAGGTCCTTGGGAAGTGTTCAAGAGCCAAACAGTATTGAGCACTATCTAGCTGTGATATCGTGAGTAAGTCTCATTGGCCCCCAGGAGTCTTTTTCTCCACAGAGAACTCCTTGACATTCAGATATTTATCAAGCCTTCAAGCATACTGTAAAGGGAAGTGACACTTGGAAAACACTGGGATTCGATTTTCTCCAAGACTTCTGCCTGTCCTAGCTTTCTGTGTTTCTCT
Organism: Rattus rattus; assembly: GCF_011064425.1. NCBI lineage: Eukaryota > Metazoa > Chordata > Mammalia > Rodentia > Muridae > Rattus > Rattus rattus. The sequence goes on along the minus strand of NC_046166.1, from coordinate 63,149,337 downwards.
GGAAAATATTTCAATCCTGGACTCCCCCAAGAATGATGCTGGCACTGGGAAGGAAAGGGATCTTGTTATCTTTGACAGACGATGATTGTGTTCCAGTGTCCAAGAGTTATGCGTTTCCCCAGGACAGCATGGGTTGTAGGAGACTGGTTGGAAGACTACTTCATGGACAGATAAGAGATGTTGTTGCTGATTCCTTGAGGTCAGAAGTCAGAGGTCAGGTGTGACTCTGGAAGAATGCCTCTGGGAGCCTAAACTGGCCTGACACCTGGATTGAAGGATGTGGTGGTTTGAATATGCTTGACCCAGGGAGTGGCACTGTTAGGAGGTGTGGACTTGTTAGAGTAGGCGTGGCCTTGTTGGAGGAAGTGTGTCACTGTGAGCATGGGCTTTAAGATCCTTGTCCTAGCTGCCTGAAAGCCATTCTTCTCCTGTTTGCCTTTGAAACTCTCAGCTGCTCCTGGGCCATGCCATACTCTCCGACATGATGATAATGGATTAAACCTCAGAACCAGTAAGCCAACCCCGATTAAATATTGTCCTTTATAAGAGTTGCCTTGGTGTGTTTTTACAGCAATGGAAACCCTAAGACAATGGACTTAACTGAGTTTCCAGATTTGCAACACTGGCAACGTGGCCTTGCCCAGCATAGGTGTAAGCTTTCGTGCTTACACAGTTCATGTTTTTCTGTTCTTTCTACTAATGGGACAAACAGTTGAGAATGATTATCAAAGTACATTGAAAAGCACAAATCCTTTTTGTCAGTTGCTTAGTTTATTGTTAGAATGTAGAAAAACAATGAGCTGGGGCTGGAACACTGAAGGAAGGAGGGTGGTTGAGAGGCAGGGCAGGTCTTTCAAAGCTCACAGGCCAACTGGTTGCTTTGAATTGCATTTTCTGGTACATGTTTCATTAAACTTGCAGCTTTGCTTAAAACCTAGCTGTATCGATTACTTCTCTGTTGCTGTGATAAGGCACCAGGACCAAGGCAACTTATAGAATGAAGAGTTTATTTTGGGCTATGGTTTTAGAGGAATGAGTTCATAATGGTGGCATGGGTAGCAGGGAACAGGCATGACAGCAGGATAAGGAAGACACATCTTCAGCCATGAACAAGAAGCAGAGAGAGAGAGATGATAGGTAGACAGACAGACAGGCAGATAGATTGAAAGATAACTGGGTAGGGCTGTGAAAGTTCCAGTGAAATTTTTCCTCCAGCAAGCCTGCACCACCTCCCCAAATACCCAAAGCTGGTGGGGTCATTTTTTATTTAAGTCACTGTACTAGGTAAGACTTGGAATGAATTTAAACATCGGGAAATGAATTACTGTATAAAAGCCTGATTTAGAGTTTCCCGGCCAACCTTCATGGCAGGAACTAATCCAGGTTCTGACCCCATAATTTGGCACTCATTTCCCGCATGGCAGTACCCCTCTGACTGCAAATGTCCTGCCACCAGTTGGCATATCTTTCCTCAGGTTTTCCTAGGAAGTTGTGTATGTTTTCTCTGAGAAAGACAAGGAAGGTATTGTCCTGGGTCCTGGGTCCTGGGTCCTGGGTCCTGGGTCCTGGGTCCTGGGTCCTGGGTCCTGGGTCCTGGGTCCTGGGTCCTGGGCAGGTATCAAATATATGGTTACAATCAGTTGAAGCTACCATGACCTGCAGGAGCTGACTGACGCTGCTGGAGAATGAGCAGACACGTGAACACACGGAGAAGCTAGGGTCAGGTGGCTTGAGCTGGTTGGGGGAGGAGCCATAGCACCCTGGAAGCTCCGTGTGTTTATTCCATACAGTCAAACAGGGAGGGGGGAGGAGGTTATTGCATACAGCTGAGCAAAGAAGGCAGGATTTGTGGTGTACAATTGGATCAAGGTGGAGAGTAAAGCTAATATTTGTAGGAGCAGTCTTTAGTCCCCCAAAAAATATCTCGGAGTAGAAAGATGCTGTGGATGAATTCTGCACACACGGTCACCCCCGGGGGAAGGCTTTGCCATTCCCATGAGGCTGAGGTGTTAGAGTCTTCGATGCGGTTGTGGCAGGTCAACAGCACACATTCGCTCAGGACTTTATTTACTCAAGGCTTCCTCTGCTCTCCATATAAAATCATCGTTAGTGTTAATGTTATGTTCTTTCTATTGTTTTTCCCCTTTCTGGGGTGTGTGTGTGTGTGTGTGTGTGTGTGTGTGTGTGTGTGTCCTTATGAGAGAGAAATGGGGGTGAGGAAGAGGGAGAGGCATATATTTGGGTTCACACGTGAATGGGTAGGAGCGCATGCATGTGGAGTTTTATGTGGGAATCATCCTCAATTGCTCTTCCACAGTGTTCACTGAGACAAGGACTCTCATTTAAATCCAGAGCTCACCAACGCGGTTAGCCTTATTAACTTGCTCTGAGGCTAGAATTACAGATGCGTTAAGTGGTCCATCCTGCCTTAGGTAAGCTTCTGGAGATCAGCGTGCTGAGTACAGAAGGAGGGGTCAGGTCCAGACAAGGGATGTCATGTTCTGTCTCACAATGTAAAGATCTTAGGTCATCTCTTGTTCAGTAGAGCCAGTAAAGTACAGCGGATGGGTGGCAGATGGCCTAAAGACCTTTTAGCTTTAGTCTTAAGTGCTGGGGTGAAATTCAGCTCTACCACTGGTCAGTGCACAACTCTGGAACTATTAGTAGTTTTGCTTTTGTTCGTTGTTGTTTTGTTTTGTTTTTAAATCTTCCAGGAGATCCCAGTGTGCATTGAGGCCAGTGAATTATTTTTGATTGTTTGTTTTGTTTAAATGTACCCAAGGATTGTGGGAAATGCAGATGCTACGGCTGCAGGTGTTGGGCAGGCTCAAGACTCCACACACCTGACAATAACCAGCTGAGGCCAATGCTGGTCAAGATCGCCTGAGTGCTCCACACCAGACGGCATCCTCAGCCTCCCAGACACATGCATGACCCTATCTGCGCGGTAGTGTGGAAGGTTTCTCGTCCGTGATGGAGTGTGCTTGAGGCTCCATCTGTAACAGGAAATAGCCTTTGCTGACAGTTCAGCGTGGAGATGGTTTATATATATTAGGGAAGGCTCTGTGCTCCGGATAAATGGGACTCTGGACCTAATGACATTATTTAGAAACAGTTTGAATGAAAATGAGCAGTTGGTCCTGTATGCGCCTCTTCCTGGGTCCTGGAATGCCTCTGTTTAGTGTAACAGTGCTCATGTGACCTCCTCGTGGCCTCTAAAAGGGGGCAGCGCTCTTTCAGCAAATGAAGTCTCCCAGGGAACAGCAGGAAGGCTGTAAACAGTTTCCAGCTTCAGATTTTAATCTGTCAAGCGAGGATCCCATCAAAACAAACCTCTCCCCAGTTTGGCCTCAGAGCCCGAGATATGGCAAATTCTTCACTGATCACTTTTCCATGTCAGGAAGGGCGAGTGGGGAAAGGAGAGATGAAGCCAGGGTCGAGGCTGGCTACTGTTGGATCTCAGGCAAGCAGAAAATGCTTACTTGCTTTCAGACTTCCTCTTAATAAAGATTTATCTTATCTGTGTGTGTGTGTGTGTGTGTGTGTGTGTGTGTGTGTGTGTGTGTGTGTGTGTGTGTGTGTCTGTGTGTGTGTGTGTGTGTCTGTGTGTGTGTCTGTGTGTGTGTGTGTGTGTGTGTGTGTGTGTGTGTGTGTGTGTGTGTGTGTGTGTGTGTCTGTGTGTGTCTGTGTGTCGGTGTGTGTGTGTGAGTATGTGTCTCTGTGTGTGTCTATGTGTCTGTGTGTGTGTGTGTGTGTCTGTGTGTCTGTGTGTGTGTCTGTGTGTCCGTGTGTGTGTGTGTGTGTGTGTCTGTGTGTCTGTGTGTCTGTGTGTGTGTGTGTGTGTGTGTGTGTGTGTGTGTCTGTGTCTGTGTCTGTGTGTGTGTGTGTGTCTGTGTGTGTGTGTGTGTGTCTCTGTGTGTGTGTGTGTGTGTGTGTGTGTGTCCACAGAGGCTAGAGGAATTGGGGCCCTGGGTCCCCTGGAACTAGAGTTACTGCTCAGTGTGGGTGCTCAGTTCTCTGCAAAGGCACTGTTTCCTTTGAACCATGGAAGCATCTCTTTAGCCCCTAAGGCTTCCTATTAGATTTTTCACCAGGACTGTCAAACACAGCCATATATTTGAACCAACCAGGAAATTCAGGTAGGACTTCTCTTTGGGTCCTCAGTAGATTAAAGGTTTTCCCCTTGGGGTTGGGGTTAGAACAAGTTCTATTTTAAATTTCTCCAGGTGATTCTTTTTTTTTTTTTTTTTTTTTGGTTCTTTTTTTTGGAGCTGGGGGCCGAACCCAGGGCCTTGCCCTTCCTTGGTAAGCGCCTTTCCCCCGAGCCAAATCCCCAGCCCCTCTCCAGGTGATTCTAATGGGTATCTGTGTTGTAGAAGATAGTGCAATTCTCCACGAGTATATAGAGACCTTACTAAGTGTACACGTCTTAGTGTTTTTGAGAAGCAATAACAAAATACCACAACCAGTGGCTAATAAACAAGATGTTTTGTTCTTACAGTTCTAGAGGCTGGGAAGTCTAAGAGCAAGGGCAAGCAGAATTAGTGTCTGTGGCAGTGTCACTTTCTGGGCATGGATGATCATTCTTGTGTAGTAGAAGAGGCCAAGTGCTATTCCAGGGTCTCTCTGTTACATAAACTAATCCCATTCATGAAGGCTCCAGTTCACTGACTTAATCACTTCCTAAGGTCTCTACCTCTAATACTCCCACAGTGAGGACTAAGCGTGAACACCTGCACTTTGACAGGATACAAATATTCATATGACAGCCATAGGGCACTGTATGTAGCACAGGGCATAGACACCTCAGGGGACAAGATGCCAAGAATAGAACCAGAGATGGGTCTTTAGGCCATCTGCCACTTAAGCAGCCTGACTCACGATCACTCAATGGCCGACTGCTCGTTTCTGCTTGAAGTAGCTGGTTCTATTTTTGTGTTTTCCAAGTTGTTACCTGAGCAGCAAACCTAGTTTCCTTAAAAATTAAAAACTATTCTGAAACATCCTAAGCATAAAATATTCAGAGTACAAATTTATGATTTGTACCTTAATTCAAAAGACTCATGCTGTGTGAATTTTGCTGTGCTCCTGCCTGTCTGGGAATGGCTTATGCATTCCAGATAGGGTCCAGGTGACAGACTATGCTAATGATTTCAACAAAGCCTAGTTTTGTGGACTAATGAGTTTATTCACAGTAAGCTTACAGGAGTATGGCCCTGGGGTTATGTTTTAGTTTGATACATAGTGCTTTGGTAAAATACTTTGACAAAAGGTAACTTATGGGAGAAAGAATTTATCTTCCAAGTCCAGGTTACAGTTCATCACTGCAGGGAATAGAGCAATTCGCAGCCATTGAGAGAGAATAAATACACATATGCTTAATACTTAGCTAGCTTTCTTTATGCTTATACAATCCAGAGTCCCAGACCAGAGAATGGTGGTAGCACTTTCAGGCTGAGTCTTCCTACATTAACTAGAGCAATCAAAACAATCTCCCACAGATATGCCTATATACCGTAATAATCTAGACTGTCTCTCATTGAGACTCTCTTCTCTTAGAGTTTATGCCAAGTTGATAAAACTAACCATCGTAGATTATTTATAGGAACATGGATGGCCCAGAGGTAGCTCCGCCCTGTATGGAAAATGACTCACAAGAACTGCACCTCTGAATCATTCACAACTTGGATCATTCACAACTTGAATGATTCACTCTGCCGCAGGTGGTACTGTTTACATAACTTGGGTTGAGAGCTTTCTGAATCTTGTGAATTTCAGGGACTTCTGAAATTTGTAAATTGTTTATACACCCTACCTACCTCTAAAGAGCCTCCCTCCAGAACTTGAGTCCTCCAGGAATTAGCTAAACAACAACTCATATGTTGATGCTTGGTCATTAGCCTGTGGAATTACTGGAAAGTGTTGGGATATTTCAGATTGGGGTATGGGGGAGGAATTTAGGTCATTGGAGGGACGTATGTTTGAAGAGACATTGAAATACTTCAGTGTCTCTTCTGCTACTCATTAGCATGATATTATTAGTTTTGCTTTATGGTGTATTCCCCACAGCCTATGGTGTTCTGCCTCACAAGTGGCTCCAAAACAAAACAAGAGAGGAATTAGTTACCATTGGCTTAAACCTCTGAAACAGTGGGTGTGTATCAGTGGTTGTTTATCTTAAGTACCTGTGATAAAGAACAAAGAAAGCTGAATGAAGCAACACCAATGTTCCTATCATTTACATTTGCCAAATATTAACATTATTCTAAATTTACTTTAGCACTTGATGTAAGAAAAGAGTTAAAATATATCTGATGTAACTTTAGGTTGTATATTAATCAGGGTTATTTAAAATAAAAGAGCTGATAGAATAAATATGTGCACATGAATATGAATACACACATATATGTGGTTTATTATAGGCTGTGGTCTGGGTAGTCATCAGTCAATAGTAGAATTCCAAAGAAGTGGATTCTAATATCAGGAAGGGACTGCCTTCAGCAGCAGAGTAGATAAACTTGCCAGCAAGAGTGAAATCAGCCAGGCAAAAAGCAAAAGTTCACTTCTTCCATATCCTTTGACACAGGCTGCCGCCAGATGGTTTGCCCAGATTTCGGGTGGATCCTTAAATGATCAATTCAAGAAATTTCCTTACAGTTGTGCCAAGCTGCTTGGTTTTAATTGATTACAGATATAGTCAAGTTAACAAAAGCTTAGCCATTGCAAGTATATTCCTTGACGCACAATCATATCTCCGTGTGTCTGCTTAATTTCCAAATGAAAGCAGTAACTAGGTCCTAATTCTGTCTAGTGTAGCGATCTCAATATAAGTACAAGTGCATTACATATTTTAGAAAAGATGGCAATGTCCCTTGAGGAACGCTTAGTCTTTTAGTGTCTCAAAATTTAAATGTGATAATAACCAATGGTATTTATTCCAAGCTATGTTGTATTACATGATAAAAAATATAGGAAAGAAAACACAAATGTCTGATTAATGCATATATACAAACATATATCTATATCTATCTACCTACCTACACACAAACATATATATATATATATATATATATATATATATATATTCTTCCCAAAATTAGAAAAAAAAACACCAAGTAAGTTATAATTCTTGTTTCTGCAATTGGGCATGTGGCCTTAGCTGGTATTTGTAACTACGTCCACTGCTAGTCACTCTGTATTTTCTCTATCCTTAGGAAATACATCAACAGACCTTGGTTCTTTCCCTAGAGGAATGATCCATGCTTTCATTCCTGAAGGATCTGGGCCCTTTGCTATCCTGCCTGGGTTGTTGTAGTTTGACTCCTAACTCAGGACATGGTGATATCGAATGCATCCTGGCTATGTGAGAAACTATAACAGGGTCCTAGACCTTAATAGGTCCTCAGATAGGAGCACAACTAACTCCATGATGGAAATATCACCCAGGTCGTAAAACTCAGCACATAAACAACACCACCTGTCGAAATCAAAACAAAGGCTTAATTCATCCAAGTCCATACTCTGGGAAAATCTCTGAATGCACTAATCTTGCCTTTGGCTTCTACAGTTCTGCCTCTGGCTAACTGCTCTTGTTAACTGAATGGCAACCCAGGACATGGTATTTGTGTTTAAAAACTCACACTGAGAAAGGCTCAGGGCTACAGTGGTGTCCAGAACACCCAGTGTAGTCTCTGGCCAGCTAATAAAGACTTTCTGTTGGTTTAAATCCATATCCAAGAAGTCTTTGATAGATACCCCACAACAAAGCGATATCGTTTATTGAACACTGACTCAAAGCACATACTGTCCTCTGGAGAATCCTGCACCAACCCCCCAGGCTACTGCTATATAATTGACAGTCTTCAAAAAAAAAAATTCCACCATCGTATTAGGCAATCTGCTTCAGGATAGTGGGGAACATTGTAAGACATGGACTCCATTAGCCACCCAACTATTGCACCTCTCTGGCTGTGAAGTGAGCACCTTGGTCTCAAGTAACCTACCCTAAGTCTAGGCCCCACACTCTGTTGGCAACCCACAGAAAAAGACATCCACGAAGAAGGCTTTTCCTTTTTGATTTTCATCATAGCTTCAGGAATCTACGGTGTAAAGTGGACTCGCAAGTTTTTCAGGACTGACAAATGACTTCTTCAACACAAATTTGATTTGATTTGATCATCGTGGTTCTCCTTATATTTAACAGAATTTGTACATTTGCAGTTCAACAAATGGGCAGAGGACTCCAGACTATATTGGGCAATATCTTGCTAACAACCATTCTTTTGGTGTGTGTGTGTGTGTGTGTGTGTGTGTGTGTGTGTGTGTGTGTTTCTTCTTTCTCTTCATCTGTCTCCTTTTTAAGCTTTTTATTGGTTCTTTGTGAATTTAATATCATGTACCCAAATTCCATTCATCTTCCCCTCCCCTAATATCCGCCCTCCACCCTCACAACCTCCCCTCAACAGAGAAAAAAAAAAAACCTCATTGTGGAAGCTGTGCTGTGTTACAGTGTGTCTCACAGTTTACCCTTTTGTCCACACGTATTTGTTTGCAAATGTTCATTGCAGTGACCTGTTAGTCTGTCACCAGGCCTCTGGCTTCTACTTTAACAATACTGGATCTTCATTAGGACTCTTCTTGGACAGCCTGTTGTTGGCCTGTGTCATGGAGATCCTGTAGTTTTGGATCTGTAGGGCCGGCACTTCATGTACTCTAGCACTTCATTGATGGGGTAGATATTGGGGCCTGAGAGGTCCCAGAGCTCGCCGGCTGGCTCAGCAGAAACCCCTGCTACCAGGGCTAGCTCTACCCTGCCGTCCAGGTGAGGTGCAGGGCCTGCTATCCCGAGTGTTATAGCTGCTGAGGGACATGGCCAGTTCTCCCACTTTCATGACCCGGGGGGGCCAGCTCTCTTACCTGCCATTGGTGGTTGTGGGGTGGTGGTGGCGGTGCCTGTGGTCTCTGAATGTCTTGAGTCACCTCAGGTATGCTCTCAGGAGTGCTATGCCCTGCTTGTGTATTATGGTGCTAGGAAGGGGTTATCTCCTGCATGTTCTACCTCCCAACCCCAATCCCTAGGCCTTCACAACATCCGATTGATGGTTGTCTCAGGCTAGCTCCCTCTCCAAGCCCTAAGGTGCTAGTCTGGTGGTAATCTTGGGTTGGCGCTCTCATGGCTTGCCAGAGTGGCCTCATGCCCAAGGGTTGTATAGGGCCTGTGCAGCATCAGACTGGCAGTTGTCTTAAGCTAGTTCCCCGTTGAAGCCCCTGGCACCAACCATTTTTCAGGGAATGTCAGGCTACTAAATCATTCAGAAGTTCATAGGTCAGAACGCTGAGCATAGACATAGCCCCTCTCCTCTCTGGCGCCTCCTCTCTGTGCACATGTGACACAGCAGCCACACCTGAAGTGCTTCTAGGGGCAGTGGGACAACCATCCTTAAGAGACGCAAAAGCAAACAGCCAGGCACATTGGACAGTTGTCTTACTTAGAGATGAAAGTGCTTACTGCACTCTTCAAATGAAAGGCATCTTCAGGAAACCTAGACCATAATTCAACAGTCCGTGATAACAAGTGAAGACAGTCAGGTCTTCAGGCAGATCTAGCCATGTGGCATCACCACGGCACCTGCCAAGAGCACTGCAGCTGCCTTAGAAAGAAGTCATGGCTCCCACCATTTTGTGTCTTAAAATGTTAGTAAAGGGTGTGTCCTCTGGGCCTTCCCATCGTGGAGGATTAGGTTTTATACAGTATCCCAACTACAGCATTTCGATTTCACTGGGCCTTAAAAGTTGACTCATCACCACTAAGCTAAGAGATACCAGGCGTCTCCAGCTCCGTTTCAGTAGGCCATCTAATACGAAATGCTTCAACCAACCAATCAAATAAACCTAACACACTATTTTTCAAACTGTGAGCTCCCGCACTAAACATAGACTTGCCACTCAGTGGGCCCCTATTGGTAAACTCAGCCTGAACTAGTTTCATGACACTGTTGTCTGACACTCTTCAAATCCATTCCCCCACACATTCCCCAGACCCCTGCTTGAATGACATAGCAAACTCGTCAAGCTTTTTAGCTGTATAGCATACTTCTTCATGGACTACATTGTTCTATCTCCCTTCTAGGAGCCTGTTTAACCCTGAGTACCGTTACAGGTCGAGAGGCCACCATTGGTAAGGACTGAGGGACATTAGTATTGTCCTATATGGCATCTCCCTTAGGAAAAGCTATTGATGTTGGGAAGACAATGAAGGATTAATTCCCCTGGGCAAGAGCACTGAGGGCACCATTTCAAGCTGTGTGGGTGGAAATGCATCCTCTGTTAAGGGTGAAGGGACTCCTTCCTCAGATGAGATGAATCCCTCAGAAGCTGAAGGTTCAAGGTCCTCAGCTTCACAAGGGTCCTCCAAAACATCTCCATCCCAAGTTACCAAATCCCATTCCTTACCTATTAGTGTCTTAACTTTAACACTCTCTGGGCCGGAACTTGAATTTTCATTGTAGGTCAGCCAGTCTTATAATGAGGGCTTTGGTTTGATTTTCCACAGTTTGAATTCTATAGCTGCTGGAGAGAAGATTCTCTTCTCAACCACACACAGAAAACATTGTATTTTTTTTTAAAAGATTTATTCATTTATTATATAAGTACACTATAGCTGTCTTCAGACACACCAGAAGAGGGCATCGGATCTCTTTACAGATGGTTGTGAGCCACCATATGGTTGCTGGGAATTGAACTCAGGACCCCTGGAAGAACAGTCGGGTGCTCTTAACCGCTGAGCCATCTCCCCAGCCCACATTGTATTTTTTTTATGTGAATCTGAATTTGGTTAATTTTTCACTGAGCTCATACTTTTCCTTTGCTAGTTTATCCAGAGCTTCTAGAAGCCACCAGCCAGCACCCCTAGTTCCCCTATTTATCTACAAATCGCCAAAAGTTTTACAGCTCACTGAATTCCTTGTTCTCTGCAGCAAACCCTTAAAATATTTGGAGTTATGGCTTGCAGTGTTCTCCCTGCTGCCAGAGGAGTCATCAGGAGCTGTAGGTGTGGGTGTGCAAAGCCTGTTCCAGATATTCATCCTAACAACTCTGTTTCTGTAGAAACACTCTTTTATTATTTTTTTTAAAGATTTATTTATTTATGTATGTATGTGAGCACACTGTCATCATCTTCAGACACACCAGAAGAGGGCATCAGATCCCACTACAGATGGTTGTGAGCCACCATGTGGTTGCTGGGAATTGAACTCAGGTCCTCTGGAAGAGAAGACAGTGATCTTAACCGCTGAGCCATCTCTCCAGCCCTGTAGAAACACTCTTGGTGCTACAACGTGCATTAGTCCGGGTTCTCTAAAGGAACAGAACACACACACACACACACACACCCACACACACACACACACACACACACACACACACACACACACACGGTTTGTTGGATAGTATTAGACATTATGTGGAATGTGTGGTCTGACAATGCCCGTCTCTGGATAGAAAGACTGTACGTCTCAGCAGCTCCAGTTTGTTGCTGGAGTCCCAAAGGATTCCTAGAGTTCAGCCGTTGCTGGAATCCTGAGAAACTGGGTTCTAGTACCAGTTGCCTTAGGGTTTCCATTGCTGTGAAGAGACGTCACGACCAAGGTAACTCTTATAAAGGACAACATTTTATTGGGGCTGGCTTTCAGGTTCAGAGGTTCGGTCCATTATCTTCATGGCGGGAAGCGTGGCATCATCCAGACAGGCGTGGTGATGGAGGAGCTGAGAGTTCTGCATCTTGTTCCAAAGTGAATGAGAAGACAGGCTTCCTAGATGGCGAGGAGGGTCTCCAAGCCCACCCTTACAGTAACGCACTTCTTCCAACAAGGCTAAACCTCCTAAGGGTGCCACGCCCTGGCTCAGCCTCCACAACAGGGTAGATGAGCCTGCCAGGAAGACTGAGTGCGACCAGACAGAACACAAAAGCTTCCTTCTTCCTTGTTCTTTTATGCCCACAGAAGTGTGGCCCAGATTTAGGGTGCGTCTTCCCACCCCAAAGGATCCAATCAGGAAAATCCCTTACAGGCTTAGACATTAGTAAAACCAGATGTGGCCAAGTTGACAAGCAAGATTAGTCGTCGCAGGCTATTTTCATTATTTTAGGCCCTTTGCATTTCCATATAAATTACACGATACAATTATCCAGTGAGTTTTTAAACAAATTTCTATTTTTAGACATTTTCCTCAATAAATTTTCTGTGGCCTTTCAAGCTATAACAACCACTAATCTTTGAGCATTCATGCACTTTGTTTTTAAGTACTGGAAATTGAACTCGGGGCCTCAGACACGCTAAGCAAATTCTCTTCTGCAGAGCTGGACCCTAAGCCTCAACATGTGTGCTTTACTCACTGAATCTGCGGCCTCACTCGATGCTATTGGCTGTCTTTTGTCTCCCCAGGAATCGGAGAATGCCTTTTTAATCTTATAACAAATACATATTTATTCTTTTTCTTGTACTGCTATAGGGGTTTGAGTAAGGGATGGTCATCTAGGGGTACCTCTGGATTCACTTCATGACACGAAGCATTGTATATCCCGGGGAGGGGGGGCGGGAGAAGACTGAATTAACTGCGTTCCTGCTGCTGAGACAAAGCACCATGGCCAAGGGACATTATAGAAGAAGTAATTTAATTGGGAGCTTGCTTCCAGTTTCAGAGATGAACCTGGGACCATGGTTGGGGGGAGGGGGAGGAGGAGGAGGGAGAGGGAGGAGAGGGAGGGAAACATGGCGGCAGGCACTCAGGCAGGACACTGGAGAAGTTGCTGAGAGCTTACAACAGATCCATAAGCATGAGGCAGAGAGTAGAGAGAGGCTGAGCCTGGCGTGGACTTTTGCAACACACTTCCAACAAGACTTTTATTCCTTCCCCAACAGTTCCACCAGCTGCAGACCAAGTATTCAAATATATGAGCCTACGGGGGCCATTCTCATTCAAACTCACAAACTCACAGGGAAGGAGGTGATCAGAGGAGGGGCCACTGAAGCAAGGAATGTGGGAGTGGGCTCCAATGGGAACATTAACTGACAGTTGGAGTTTGCAGGCTGTAGGTACTGTGAATGTAAATGGGGTCACTGCCCTAAAGTGGAGGTGACATTTGGAGGTCTGGAAGGTTACAGAGAGAGTAGAAGGACCAGTCAGAGAGAAGAAACAAACAACAATAAATGAACAACAAATCTTACTAAAATGCACACACAGCTCCCACCAAGACGGTAAGCAGCACTCCTCCCCCATCTCTGTGTCAGTGCCTGCCTCCAAATTCCTGCTCTGTTTGAGTTCCTGTCCTGACTTCCTCTGGTGATGAACTACAGTATGGAAGTGTAAGCCAAATAAACTCTTTCCTCCCCAACTTGCTCATGGTGTTTCATCACAGCAATGGTGCCCCTAACTAAAATACCTTCTCACTGATTGGTCCTATCCCAATCATTAGCAATTTGTAACATTTCGACATGTTACTTTTTGCAAACTTGGTAAGTAACCTGAGTGTATGGAATATCTCTCTTCAAGGGACCAGTTTCTGTTTTCCAGAGAGGTGCAAGTTCCCCTGACCCTCTTTTAGTACTATCTGATTTGTGACATTGATTGTAGCATATTATTTTAGTGAGCTAGTTATAACTTTACTGTATATTTAATATTAATGTGTATATATATGCACACGTTGTGCCGTGACATACATGTGGAGGTCAAAGAATAGCTCAGTTGCTTCTCTCATGTGTATTCTGGTCAGTTTTTTTGTCAACTTGATACATGCTAGAGTTATCTGGGAAGAGGATGCTTAATTAAGAAAATGTCTCAACCAGACTAGCCATGGACAAGTGTACAGATAATGTGAGAGCTCACTGTGGTTATTGTTACCCCTGGGCAGGTGGTCCTGGGTTGTATAAGAAAGCAGTTTGAGCAAGCCCTGAGGAGCAAGGCAGGGAGCAGCACCCCTCATGCCTCCAGGTTCTTGCCTTGAGTTTCTACACTATCTTCCCTTGTGAAAGACTGTGATCTGTGACCAAGCTAGCTCAGTCAATCAACAGGGTCTTGAGGGAGGGAGTGAGGATTGAAAAGAAAATTAGATAATACTATAACATGACTCTAGCCAGTTCTGAAGCTGAAGCTGAAATGGGTTTATTGTTTTCCAGTCTGCTTTTATATCACTCTAGGTACCTACAAAGAATTGTCAGTCCTAAGGCATAAACAAAGCAATCAAGGAACAAGCAAGGCAATAAACAAAGTAATCAAACAAGTCAATAAATAAGTCCTGTGGTCACTGTCTCTAGGGGTTAATCAGGATGACCAAGATACAAGGAATACAATACATTCCGCAGCTGCATTTACCTTGAGCTCTGTGTTAGCCCAATCATAAATATTCTTATCTGAGCCTACTTCCTTGTCCTAGCACAATGTCAAATTCTTGCCAAATTCCTAGAAGTGGCACCAAGAGCTCTCCACAGATCTGTAAGATCCACTAATCTGGTTCCTCCCCGAGTTGCTTTTGGTCCTGGTGTCCTCAGATTGAAGTCAGGTTGCCAGACTTGGAAAGTGCCTTCACACATTCTGGTCCTTCACAAGCTGGGCCTTCACAAGCTGGGCCTTCACACATGCTGGGCCTTCACAGGCTGGGCCTTCACACATGCTGGGCCTTCACAAGCTGAGCTTTCACAAGCTGGGCCTTCACACATGCTGGGCCTTCACATGCTGGGCCTTCACAAGCTGGGCCTTCACACATGCTGGGCCTTCACATGGTGGGCCTTCACAAGCTGGGCCTACACAAGCTGGGCCTTCACACATGCTGGGCCTTCACAAGCTGAGCTTTCACAAGCTGGGCCTTCACACATGCTGGGCCTTCACATGCTGGGCCTTCACAAGCTGGGCCTTCACAGGCTGGGCCTTCACATGCTAGGCCTTCACAAGCTGGGCCTTCACAGGCTGGGCCTTCACAGGCTGGGCCTTCACAACCTGAGCATCCTAGCCAGGCCCCATTGTGACTTTTATAACTCACGACGCGACACTGCTTTAGCTTTCTAAATTATTATTTATTATCTGTAGTTAGTAGTTCTTTCTCTAAAAAGCGCTACAAGAATATTCCATAATGAAAAAGTTGAACAGCAGTGTCTATTTATGGCTGTCAGCCTGAATAGTTAAGAAGGATACCAGAGAATGAAGTCCAGTGGGGTGGCATGTGCCATAACAGCTACTTTTGGGGTCTGAAGCACGATGACACTTGAGCCCAGTAGTTCAAGGTCAGCCTGGCCTCATAGGAAGGTCCATTTAAAAAGCTTCTCCTTTTCTCAGCTCTTTGCGGGGACACTGCTAATATCAACACAGCTGGATTGCTTTCTCTATTTAGAAAGCATGTATTCTATCACAAGTGGATATATGTGTTTCCCTGTGTGACCATGTGGCATTTACTTCTTTATAGCTGGCTTTTCATTCAAATGTATTTGGACATCTTTCTCTATGAATATACAAGATAATAACTCATCATCATAGCTAGTTGGTAATTATCCACTGGGTGGAGGATACCAGGCTGCTGGCCCGGCTTTCTCTGACTGGTGGATAGTTAGATTGCTTTCAGTTTTTTTTTTCTTTTTTTTTTTTTTTTTTTCAGAGCTGGGGACCAAACCCAGGGCCTTGTGCTTGCTAGGCAAGCGCTCTACCACTGAGCTAAATCCCCAACCCCTCAGTTTTTTCTTAGCACAAATATTTGTTCATTTTCTCCTGATTAGTCTTAGAACACTGACTTCTACTTTAAATCCAGGAGGTGCCTTTTACCTGCAGAGTAGTTTAGAGGACGCTTGTCATCTTTCTTACTTTTGAGCCTCTGCATCCAAACTGTATCCATCATTTAAGTTGATTTGGGAAAGCTTTACAATTCCTTCCAAGTTTAAAAATGCATTCTTCAGATTTGACTTCATCTTTATTTTAGAGTTTAGAAAGGCATTGTTTTTGTTACATCTTCAGACTGATTTTTTTTTCTAGTAATTGGATAAACCCCTGGTTTTGTGTATTAACTCATTTTTACTTTATGAATTGGTACTGATAAGAAATTGATTTATTCCTATTGTCTCATAAGATAATAACACCTATATACATTGTTCTCTGACAGCCATGTTTTCTTTTATATAAGGAAAGTACAAGTTGTCTTAGTCAGAATTTCTATTCCTGCCCACACATCATGACCAAGAAGAAAGTTGGGTAGGAGAGTTTATCAGCTTACACATTCACATTTTTGTTCATCACCAAAGGAAGTCATGACTGGAACTCATGCAGATCAGAAAGCAGGAGCTGATACAGAGCCCATGGAGGGATGCTGCTTCCCCTGGCTTGCTCAGCTTGCTTTCTTATAGAACCCAGGACCAACAGCCCAGGGACCGCACCACTCACAATGGGCTGGGTCCTCTGCCTTACAGCTGGATCTCATGGAGGCACTTCCTCAACTGAGGCTCCTTTCTCAAGTTGACACACAAAACCAGTCAATACACAAGTCATAGCACAGTGGTCAGTGTACTTTATGTGCAGACCTGCGATAGTAGTCTTTTCTTTGTTATCTTGATGCACTGGAACATTCTGAGTTAGTAGTGGTTGGACAGCCATATTGCTTGTATTCTGTTCTGGCTAGTGACATGCAAAGGCACTAGATTGTGGGGTTGGGGATTTAGCTCAGTGGTAGAGCGCATGCCTAGCAAGCGCAAGGCCCTGGGTTTGGTCCTCAGCTCCGGAAGAAAAAAAAAAAAAAGACAAAATAACAAAGGCACTAGATTGTTTCGTAAAGCTATATATCTTATATATTAATAACTGTTAGGCCAGAATAACTTTGGACTTACAAAAAGTTGGGAAGATAGTGCTGCTTTGTGTCTGGGATGTCCCCCCAAAGCCCGGTGTGTTAAAGGTCTGCTTCCTTGCTGCTGTCAGCTGAAGATCTTTGCCCTCTGCTGTGCTGTCTTGAGTTATAACGAAGCAGAGCAGCAAAGTGATCATGAGCTGAAGCCTCCCAAACTGTGAGTTAAACTGAACTTTTTTCCTTTAAGTTGATTTTCTCAGGCACTTTGTCAAAGCATGGAAAGTAACAAACAGATTTCCTGTATCCCTCGTCTCTTCCATTGTTAACATTGTAACCACCAAAATCCTTAACTCTAAAACCAGCGCCATGCAGTCCCATTGATTGAACCTTAGGCTTTATTTGGAATTTTCTGTCTTTGCAACTAGTATCTTTTCTGTGTTTCAGTTTGTTTCATGTGGCTGTAAGTTCCTCTCTGTCACACTTTCTTAATCATTTCCTATTTTTGAAGGAGTGGTAGTGGAGTATGTTGTAGAAATTTCCTCATTTGGATTTGTCTCATATTTTCTCACTAACAGACCGTGGGCATTGGTTCTGGGGAAGAGTATTGCGGTTTGGTCTATGGTTATGTGTTGCGATGCTAAATTCTATACCCAGAAGGTCCAGGCCTATGAGCGACTTCTCGTGTTCACAAGCTTTTGTTGTGCAAACCTCGTTCCTTGATTTAAAACTACTGGTTAAATAAAATTGGCAACAGCCAGTGACCGGAGAGATTAGAGGTAGGTGGGTTTGAAGTGACCTGGTTAGAGAGGAGAGGCGAGGGGAAGAGAGGAAGAATGAGAGAGGAGAAGGAGGCTGCTGCCATGAGGGGAGAAGAGCCATGATCACGTGGCCAGGAGAAACGGCAAACATCTTGGGTGCACCACTGTGGATGTAGCCAGGCCTGCGGCAGGGGTTACCCCCAGTAATTGTCAAAGCCAGGTATATTAGCCATGGTCTGAGTCTCATTTATTTGTAAGCTAGTTGGAGATCAGCTTAGATTGTTCACAGCAGACTGCAGTGTAATTTTCTGCACCTTCACATCATGGTCGGGACCACCCGGCCACAACTGTGGTCCCAGGTTTCTCCTCTGTAGAGTTACTTTCCCACACCCTGCCCACAGTCTTGTGCATGCTGGGTCAGCTCTCTCCCACCGACTTAACAGTCTCAGGCTTTCTCCTGCAGCAAGTCATGAAGTCCAGCAGACCTGAACCATGAATCTGGGGCTCATGATGTTAAACGATAGCCTTACGTATCATCCATACACAATTAGCACAACACCGATACTTGGCTTGATATGGATGTTTTAAAACAGTGTTCGAGAAGACTCCGAAGAAGGATGTTTCGCTTTCTTTGGAGAAATAGATATTGAGATCTTTTGAGTCTTGTTTACTTTTCAGAGAAGAATCAGAAGGAGCAGGAAATGTGTTTTGGTTTAAATGCATTTAGGTGGCACGGCCATGAGGAGTTTGTGTAGAGATGAGTAATAGGCTCGCTTGCTTATGCAACTCTACAAACCCTGGCTTGTGATGTATGGTCCTTCTCCAGAGAAGATACACAAATGGACAGTTCGCGCACACACAGATGCTCGGCGTCACTAAGCAGCGGCAGATACAAACAAAGCCATGATGGAGTACTGCACTTTTAAAATAGCGAGAGTATGAAAAAATATTAGGTAAAATAAAAGGCAGTTGGGGTCACTGAGGACATGGGCTGATGAGGGCGTGGGAGAAAATGGCAATCGTTACGCTCTTTGTGGGAGTGTAAAGCCACACATTATTAGAAGTCTGTAGGTTCATCAGAAAGCTAAGCACAGAATTACCACACAACTCAGCAGTTCTCCCGAGTTGCATATGAAGGCACCCGGCCACACAACAGGCTGCATAAAAATGTTTGTTGTAGCACACTAGTCAAAGAAGACAAGGCCTGCTTACCTGCCTGAAACCCACCAATGAACGAAGGGGTGACCTCAGACTGGGACGGCTATGCCATGAATTGATGTCGGACAATAGAACAGTGAAGAGCTGATACGTGCCACCTATAGGATGAGCCTCAAAAATATCCCAAATGGAAGAAATCTGTCACAAAGAACCACATAGTGGGTGCACTCCAGAACGAGCAACGCAGTGAATGCCCATCTACATGGGGCACATAGACTGGTGGTTGTAAGTGCTGGAGAGGTGATCAGCAGGCAGGAGTACCTGGGCTCAGTTCCCAGGACCTACATGGTGGCTTGAAGCCATGCATAATTCCAGTTCTAGGGAATCAATGCCTTCTTCTGGCCTTCATGCCAGTACTCATGAGTGCACATACATATATGCAGGCAGAACCCCCTCTCCCCCCACCCCACACACATACAAACTCAGTTGTGACACTTTGAACTGCCACAGGGGAACACAGAAGTCATTGGACATGGGAGCTCTGTACCCCTGGTGCACTATACCTCTGGGCACCAGAGACTGGATGAGTTGTTGTTGGTTAGCTGTGGTCTAGAGATCTTGGAAGGCTTAGCAAAGACAATTCCTTAGTCCTCCTGTGCATGGCTGTACTTCTGATCTCCAGTTGAAACTTAAGGGCTGGTTGTACTTGTTTACTTTGTTTGTTTTGCTTGTTTGTTTTGCGACCTCCCATTATGTAACCAGGTTATAATATTTTACCGAATCCAGTCTTGGATTAAGAACCTACAATCTAAAGAATACAGAACATGGAAAACATTAAAACAGTCTGGAGAGCGATGGCATCTGCCTGTTCTT
This sequence comes from Rattus rattus, assembly GCF_011064425.1. Lineage (NCBI taxonomy): Eukaryota > Metazoa > Chordata > Mammalia > Rodentia > Muridae > Rattus > Rattus rattus. Next base: position 63,129,735 of record NC_046166.1, on the reverse strand, counting down.
TTCCTTGGCCTATGTTTTGTTTTGTAATTAGAAAATAAAAATAATAGCAAGAGCTGGGTGGGACGGACAACAATCATGGAGTGCGGGCATGTGGAGAGGAGAGAATGTCGTGTCTCGGTTAGAGAACAGGAACAAGCATGGAGTGCCGGCATGGGGAGAGGGGAGAGAGTGATGTGTCTCAGCTAGAGAACAAGAGACTCCTTGAAGAAACACAGTATTAAGTCTCGGCCCAGCCTATGCATCCAGCCTCCTGCTCAGACGAGCTGCCTCCTCCTTGTCCTCAGCTGTTGTAGCTGCTGTCTGCGCATTCTGTTTGGCACCTGGCAATCCATCCTGTGGGTTGGTCCTGGTTGGGATGTGCTTTCCCAAGTCCTCCCTGGACGACTGCAAATTCACAGGGGTCTAGCATTTTTTTTTTCTTTTTCTTTTTTCGGAGCTGGGGACCGAACCCAGGGCCTTGCGCTTGCTAGGCAAGCGCTCTACCACTGAGCTAAATCCCCAACCCAGCATTTTAAAGTGTTAACTCCCTCTGAAACCTGGATAGTGTTAAAGGCACAGAGCTGGGAAACTCTTAAGTCTCCTCTAGAAACCAGTAAATGTATTATGAAAAAACCATGTGCCAGAATTAGAACAACAACAACAACAACCAACCAACCAAACAAACAAACAGAAAAAGAAAAGGAAAGAAAGAAAAATTAAAACAAAGAAATAGGGGTTGGAGAGATGGCTCAGTGGTTAAGAGCACTGATTGCTCTTCCAGAAGTTCAAATCCCAGCAACCACGTGGTGGCTCACAACTATCTGTAATGGGATCTGATGCCCTCTTCTGGTGTGTCTGAAGACAGTGACAGTGTACTCACATACATAAAATAAATAATTAAATCTGCATTTACCACAGAGGTCTGGCATTCTTTCCAAAATCTGATATAAGAAGGGTTATAGTAAGCCCTGAAGGCAGGGGTTCTCAACCTGTGGGTCACAAGCCCTTTGGGGCTCCACCCACAAGGTAGCATATTATAGATCCCGCTATCAGATATTTACATTACTATTCATAACGGTCGCAAAATGACAGTTACGGAGTAGCAACAGAAGTAATTTTATGGTTGGGGTGACCACAACACGAGGAGCTGTATTAAAGGGTCCCAGCGTTAGGAAAGCTGAGAACCTCTGCCTTAAGTCCTTGGTGGTTTGGGTTAGAATACATACGAGAGCTTAACTTCTGGTTTCCATATGGAGCTGAGCCTGTGCCACAACTCTCAAGACCCAAGTCCCATGGGTCTCCAAGGAGGGCTGACATAGACTCACAGGAGGCTCAAGCCACTGTCAGAGACAGCAAGACCAGCTGACACCAGAGATAAGCAGATGGGGAGAGGCAAGGGCAAGAACCTAAGCAACAGAAACCAAGGTGACTTGGCATCTCAGAACCCAGTTCTCCCACCACAGCAAGCCCTGGATACCCCAACTCGCTGGAAAAGCATGATGATGATTGAGGACTTTAAGAAGGACATAAATAACTCCCTTAAAGAAATACAGGACAATACATGTAAACAGGTAGGAGACCTTAAAGAGGAAACACAAACCCCTTAAAGAATTACAGGAAAACACAACAAAACAGGTGATGGAATTGAACAAAACCATTCAGGATCTAAAAATGGAAATAGAAACAATAAAGAAAGCACAAAGGGAGACAACCCTGGAGATAGGAAACCTAGGAAAGAGATCAGGAGTCATAGATGCAAGCATCACCAACAGAATACAAGAGACAGAAGAGAGAATCTCAGGGGCAGAAGATACCATAGAAAACATTGACACAACAGTAAAAGGAAATGCAAAACACAAAAAGATTCTAACCCAAAACATCCAGGAAATCCAAGACACAATGAGAAGATCAAACCTAAGAATAATAGGTATAGAGAGAGCAAAGATTTCCAACTTAAAGGGCCAGTAAATATCTTCAACAACATTATAGAAGAAAACTTCCCTAACCTAAAGAAAGAGATGCCCATAAACATACAAAAAGCCTACAGAACTCCAAATAGATTGGATCAGAAAAGAAATTCCTCCCATCACATAATAGTCAAAACACCAAATGCAGAAAAACAAAGAAAGAATATTAAAAGCAGTAAGGGGAAAAGGTCAAGTACACATATAAAGACAGACCCATCAGAATTACACCAGACTTCTCACCAGAGACTATGAAAGTCAGAAGATCCTGGGCAGATATCATACAGACCCTAAGAGAACACAAATGCCAGCCCAGGCTACTATATCCAGCAAAACTCTCAATTAACATAGACGGAGAAACTAAGATAGTCCACGACAAAACCAAATTTACACAACATCTTTCCACAAATCCAGCCCTACCAAAGATAATAGATGGAAAACCCCAACACAAGGAGGAAAGCTGCACCCTAGAAAAAGCAAGAAAGTAATTTCAACTAACCCCAAAGAAGGTAGCCACACAAACATAATTCCACCTCTAATAACAAAAATAATGGGAAACAACAATCATTGGTCCCTAATATCCCTCAACTTCAATGGACTCAATTCCCCAATAAAAAGACAGAATGAAATAAAAACCTGAAATTCAGAAGAAAATTGAGCTTAACGTGGGTTAACAGTGATGGAGGACATTCCTTCTCATCACACAGGACAGAGTGCCCAGGGCTTCTCGGCTGCTGGAAACACTCATGGAACTCCTCAGAGCCGCTCTGGGGCAATTCCCAGCTGATGGCAGTAAAACAACACTGAGCTTTCTGGCTGCTGCTGGCCATTGCATCCACCATGATGATACAGCTGAGAAACAGGCCGTCATAATTTCTCAAGTCTTCAAGGAAAACTGGGGCTGCGGAGCAGTTAAGGCATTAAAACAGGTTTCATAGTTTAGGAATCTCGGCAATACTGAGCTCAGGCCCAAGTATAATAAAGGCAAATGGGGACTTTATAACTAAGGAACAGAGTGGAGGCCAGCAGACGAGAAATCACTGACAGGAAGCATCGAGGGGATGATTCTGGTTAAATGCACTCAACTGCTTCTTGCTGTAGGGAACCCCGATGGGTGGGGGTGACATGAGGGAGGGACTGGGGGGTGGAGAGTGGTGGATTTGGAGGGATTTTTGCTAAAACTGAGCAATATATAGCAAAGATGCAGAAGTCCAAATGTCAAGGCTTAGCTGGAAAGAAGGCTCAGCATAGACCTGGATCAAGCAGCAAGCTTTTGCCAGTCTCTTCTTTGGAGACTGCTGACACTACTTGGGAAGGAGCCTGGTAATTAGCATGTGCAACGGAAAAAAAAAAAAAAAGAGCTTAAGCAGCCATGTTGGACTATGACGAGGAAGTCACACGTGGCACACAGCTGAGTGAGAAAATAGGAAGCCTGAATAAATACAATACAGAAGGAATCGGGGTAGGAAACATACTGCTCCGACACGCCAGCATCAGCACAGCCGCTGTATCCAGCTGTGCTTGAAGCTCATAGCTTTGCCTTTTCAGTTAAGTAGATCGCCATTAAAAAAAGAGTTATTTTTAATTCTGCGTTTGTGTGGGGGTGAGCGTACGTAAGTGTAATGCCTGCAGAGTCTCCCGTAGCTGGACTTATAGATGCCTAGGAGCCATTCGATACCAGTGCTATAAACTTTATAAGGAAAGGTTTAATTTGAGCCGCAGTTCTCTGGAGGTTAGGGGTGAGGGGCTGCAATTGATGATAGCTTACAACGGCAAGGGAGCAGCTGTGCGAGTGTCTGAGTACATTTCCTCCTCTTACAAAGTCAGCAGGATTTGATCATGGGACATACATCCCCATGACCTCTCAAATCCTATTTATTTCCCATACCCCATAATTAGGTTAATTTACTGTCTTCTCAATCGCTCACAAAGAGCATTAAGTTTCAACCAGGAAACCTTGGTGGACATATTCAACCAGTATCCAAAGCAGAACAGAATTTGAGGTGATGGATATGCTAATCAACTTCTTTCAATTACTCCACATTATATTAATAAACCATAGCATTACTTGTTTTCCTATAAATATATATGGCTGGATATGAACTGCTAAGTCACAACTTAAAAAAAATTGTAATCTGCATCCTGTAACCCTAGACAATTCACTGATATTTTAACATGTGGCTTGTGGGATTAAGACCCTTTAGTCATTCCCGGGTTACTGGTGCCTCCATTTGTAACTTTGTCCAGTTGGCTATCCTGGGGCAACCGAGTTTAATCTGCAAATTCTTGGTAGAACTTTGAAAGATTAGCTTCTAAACTTGGATGTTGAGTGTCTGTTGTTCCCGGAGTCTTGGATTATTGACTGAGACCAGTCTCGTCTTCTGAGGAATGGAAGAGAGTGACGTTTCAGCTGCCACTCTGACCTCAGCTCTCTTATCTGGTCACTCACTGGTAATCTGGTCTTGGAAGCGATGGATGTTCTGTCTCTGCCTAGTGAAGAACCTCAGGCCACCGTTGATGCCTTTCAGTGTGGTATGCTCCACGGATCGACTTTTGTTACTGTAACAAATACCCATGACATCACATTTACGAAGAAGAAAGGTTTGTTTTTGGCTGACTCTTTTGGACCTTGCCTTGGGGCCCGATGTGAGGCAGCTGAGCACAATGATTTTCAGAACCACTTAGCTCACATCTGGGAGAAAAGGAGAGGGAGATGAAGGGGATGGGGACCCACTGGGCCCCTTGAGGTCACACCTCCGGTGACAAGAATAATTACTGCTGGACCTAACTTTTTACAGGTTTCTCCACCTCCCAGCATCACCAAACTGGGGTCCTAGCTTTCGATTTGAGCTTTTGGGGGCCACCTGAGACTCAAACTAAGGCAGATATGCTTGACCGGTGGAGCAAGCTGTCTGCTGACTTCATAGCAATCAGCATTTTCTTTGGTGTCCCAGACATGGGCATAAAGTCTCCCTGAAGCCTGTGCTGTACTCAGTCCTCAGGGATTCAGGCTAGACCCTTCCGATGTACCGGAAACCTTGGGTTGGTTGACACTGTTCTCTCCACCTTCTAGAAGGAAGGGGCGGCCCTTCTAAGCCTTTGGTGTCTTTCCCCAGACCTCTGCTTGCCCTGTTGCAGATCTGCTGCATGGAAAGTTTAGCTCCAGCTTCTGTAGAGCCTCAAAGCTGGCACTACACAAGGATGTCAGCTTAAACAACGCAGTCTGGAGAGAAGCATTGAGAGCAGCATCTCTATGGTGGAAAGATGCAGTTTGCATTCACTACAACCTTCCGAGGCTCCTTCTGCCGTTGGCGCCTTGCTTTGCTCCTTGCTATACATCTCTCTCTCTCTCTCTCTCTCTCTCTCTCTCTCTCTCTCTCTCTCTCTCTCTCTCTCTCTCTCTCTCTCTTCTGTGTGCTTCCTGCTAAGGATGGCTTGACAAGGTTTGAGGATGGAGTCAGGGGTCCTGGGTTTCAATGATGTATTAATTACTTTTCTATTTCAGTGATAAAGTACCCTTGGTCAAGGGAACTTATAACAGAAAGAGGCTTTTGGGGCTTACAGATCCAGAGGGTGGAATAGGGTCAGGCACGGTAGCTGAAGGAGCAAGCTTAGAGCTCACATCTTGAACTGGAGGCGCAAGGCAGGCAGAACAAACTCAAAATGGCGCGCAGTCTTTAACTTTCAAAGCCCACCTCCAGTGTCGTACTTCCTCCATCGAGGACACATTTGGGAGTTCCTAAATCTCCCTGAAAGTGGCATTGACTGGGGAACCAGGAGTTCAAAATCACAAGTCTATGAGGTACATTCTCAGTCAGCCCATTGCGTGGATTAGAACGGGGAGTCTTTGCGATTTGCACGAAAGGTGGTGATGCAGTATCTACTCCAGACCACAGTGGATACAGGGAAACGGAGAGGGGACTAAGGGAGACGCAGCGAAGAGAGGCTCTCTGTATCTCAAAGTTGGACACACTAGGAGCTCAGTTACAGCCGGAAATGAAGGCACGCCAGACTTTCTGGCAGGAATTTTCTTTACTTTCTTGTAGGCTGTCTTACATTTATATCAAATAAATGTTGGGAAGGGAAGGAAAGGCTTTCTCTCAACCATGTCTTCAGGAACTCTGGGGTGACTAAAGCCCACCCCATGGCTTGGGTCCCATATTCAGACACCATTGCTTTGGTTTCTTAGGCTTTTTGGGAGACCCTTCCAGAAAACATGTCTGAGACGTTATGCATCCGCCTATCTCGGGGAGGAACATGTATTTCCCGTCTCTGATTTTGAGAGTTGTTATCTAAAAGCTGTCTAGACTTCAGATTCCAACTGGGCCAAGGGGAATGTGAATGAAATATGTTTCATGTGGGGGTGGGAGTGGACACCATGAAATATTCCTTTTGTTGACCTGTGGGTCAGACTCCCTGCAGAGTTAGCTCGAGGCCCCACAACTTGGGGAATGGGATTTGTCAGTGTCCAAGCAATGTCCCATCACGAGGAGTCTGTATATCGCTTGGCTCGTACAAAGTGCTTTCACAATAAACGTTTCCATTTTGGTGAAAAGAGGGAAGAAATGGCCTTTAATCTTGCCTTGTGTATCTGTGGTTGACTGGGGTGATTGCTCCCAACTGCTTTGAGATCATCTTGGTGGGATGGTGGGAGGAGGAGCCCAGCCTTTCCTTTCTTTTAAAGAAAAAAAGTCTTTTATCCGAAGCTCATCATTCTAGCATCCAGCCAAAACCACATTCTTTTTCCAGTTTATTAAACATGTTGCCTCTTAGATCTTACAGCAAAATCAATTTCCTTTCTGTAGGGGACAAGCATATTGTCTTGTGATTTTTTTCCATGTTGATTCTGCTGTCTTCAAAGGGCACCCCCAGTTCTCCAGCTGCAGTACCAAGAAGCTACTAATTGGAGGAGAAAGGCGTTATCCCTTTCTGTGCTGCCCTCTGGGGATGGGGGGGGTGCACAGCTGGCTCTCTTCCATCACTGAGCAGCAGCGCTCTACCTCGCTAGGCAGCTTTGTCTTGGGGAACACACTGATTACCAAGATTCAGAGCTCCCTAGGATGTTCCATGAGGTCTCTAGTTCTTGGTGAGACCCCAGGGCATCCGTCTCTAGCAATGAGCATTGCTGGGACCTCAGTGTCTCATTGAGAAAACAATTCATTTTGTGTCCCACCAAAAGACATCACCGACCATCCCCCAATCACCTCAGTTTCTTTAGCACAGGGAATGAGTAGGGCCTCTATGTTTTAGTGTCTAAGGAAGAAGCCAGGAGTGAAATGCTCTTATAGGATGTGTGTTAAAAGTGGGTGGGTGTTAGCTTTATATGCCTGTGATAACTCCCAAGGTAATCAACCTAAAGGGAGGAAAGAAAGTTCCCAACACGAAGATGCTACTCAGTAGTAGTGAAGTTTCTAGTTGGACACCAGCTCCATTTCTCTCTGCTAAATGACATACACATGGCATTCAGCCACAGGACCTAATCATTTGGTTTTGGAGGGTAGCCAAAGACACTGGCAATAGATGGGAATGTTTGGGGAGATCTTTGGGGTCTAGCTATACCAAGTCATTGAGAGGATGGAAAATGCATACGTGCATTTTCTTAATGATCCCTGGTGGAGGGACCAGCCCTCCACTGACTGATGGTCCTGAGTTCTATAAGAAAAGTAGACTGAGCAAGTCATGATAAGCAAGCCAGAAAGCGGCACTCCTTTATGGCCTCTGCATCAGCTCCTGTCTCCAGTTTCCTGCCCTCTCTGAGTTCTTGTCTTACTTCCTTCAATGATGAGCAGTGCTGTGTCAGTTTCTTTGGTCATAGGGTGTTTCATCACAGCAAGAGTCACCCTAGCTAAGACACAACCCATTACTGGTACCGGGGTTATTATTTGGTACCATATGATGTCTAGTTGGGGCAGTGTTCTACTAACGCATAGTGGTTGACTCCATTTAATGTGTGAATAGGTCTTTGGGATCTTCAACAGAAGTAGCTTTCAGTAGCCTTTACAGTTAGTTCTCCTTTCCCGTATCCCTCACTTCCCCTTCCCTTCCACATCCCCTCTCCATTTAATCGGGCCAGTCTACCTTCTCTCTCCCATTGTACAATAAATCCTACTTCTCAGGAAGGTCCTCCTCTCCCCCATTCCTCATCTAACCTTTGTGGTTATTCTAAATGAAACAAGCGTATCTAAAACTTAAAAGCTAACACACACACACACAGACACACACACACACCACAGAGAGACAGACAGACAGACACACACACAGATACACACAGACAGACAGACACAGATACACAGACAGACACACACAGACACACACACACAGACAGACATACAGACACACACAGAGAGAGAGAGACAGACAGACACATACACACACAGATACACACATACACACAGATACAGACACAGACAGACATACACACAGACACACACAGAGAGACACACACACAGACAGACAGACAGACACACACACACACACACACACACACACACACACACACACACACTGCTCTATTTGTCTTCCTGGGTGTGGGTTACATTACTCAGAGCAGTCATCTGCTGTCCATTCATTCGCCTAAAGGTTTAATACTTCTTCTTAACAGCTGAATCTTATTCCAGTGTATAAAAGCACCACATTTTTGTTATCCATTCATTCATTATTTGAGGGGCATGTAGGACGTTTCCAATGTCTGACTTTTATGAATAGAACAGCAGTGAACATGGGCGAGCAAGTATTTCTGGAGGAAGATGTAGAGTGCTTTGGGTGTTTGCCCAAGAGTGGCTCTTGTATTAGATCACTGCTCAGCTTTTTGAGAAACGTTTGCCCTGATTTTCATAGTTGTTGTACCAATTTGCAATACACAAACCACAGATAAGTGTTGCTCTTTCTGAACAGCAATGCCAACCAACCAGAACTTCCAGGGACTAAGCCACTACCCAAAGACTATACATGGACTGACCCTGGGCTCCAAATTCATAGATTGCAATAAATAGCCGAGTAGGGGCACCAGTGGAAGGGGAAGCCCGTGGCCCTGCCAAGGCTGAACCCCCAGTGAACGTGATTGTTGTGGGGAGGGCGGTAATGGGGGGAGGATGGGGAAGGGAACACCCACATAGAAGGGGAGGGGGAAGGATTAGGGGGATGTTGGCCTGGAAACCTGGAAAGGGAATAACATTTGAAATGTAAATAATAAATACCCAATTTAATAAAGTTGGAGAAAAAAAAAAGTGTTGCTCTTTCTCCACATCCTTGCCACCACGACCTGTCATTTGTTTTACTGATCTTGGCCGTTCTGACTCCATAAAACCTTGAAGTAGTTTTAATTTGCATTTCCCTGCTGGCAAGGGTGCTGAGCATTTTTAAAGTGTTTCTGAACCTTTATGTCTCACCTTCTGAGAACTCTGTTTCATTCTGTATCCCATTTTTAAACTGGCATGTTTGTTTCCTTGATGCTAATTTTTCTTTCGTTCTTTGAATAGTTGGGATTCCAACCCCTCATTAGTTGCATGAATGGCAAAAACTTTTTGTCATTCTTTAGGCTGCCACTTTTCTCAGATGGCGGTGTCCTTTGCTGTGCAGAAGGTTTTTGATTTTGTGGAGTCTCGTTTATTAATTGTTGGTCTTCATACTTGCACTTTTGGGGTCCTATTCAGAAAGTCTTTTTCTGTGCCAGTGAGTTCGTGCCAATTCCATACATTCTCTTCTACCAGACTCAGGGTATCTGATCTTATGTTGAGGGTCTTAATGAATCTGGAGTTGAGTTTTGTGCAGGATGATAGATATGGGTCTATTTGCATTCTTCTATACACAGTTATATAGTGTGACCAGCATCATTTGTTGAAGACACAGTCTTCTCTCCGGTGTGTATTTTTGGCTTCATTTTTTAAAAACTCAGGTGTCCATATATGAGGGGAGTTATATCTTGGCCTTTAATTAAATTCCATCGATCAATGTGCCTGTTTTTATGCCAACACTATGCTGTTTATTGCTGTATTGCCCCAGTGTAATGTGACATCACGGATAGTATTACCTCAGGCAGTTCTTTTATTATGCGTGATTGTTTTTGATATCCTGGGTTTCTTTTTTTTTTTTTTTCCGGAGCTGGGGACCGAACCCAGGGCGTTGCGCTTCCTAGGCAAGCGCTCTACCACTGAGCTAAATCCCCAACCCCAATATCCTGGGTTTCTTATGTTACCATATAAAGATTGTTTTTTCCTAATTTCTGCAGGGAATTGTATTGAAATTTTGATGAGGAGTGCATTGACTTTATAGATTGTCCTTTTCCACAACGTCAATCCTGTTGATCCACAAACATGAGTGACGTTTTCATCCTCCGATTTTCTTTTCTTCAATGTGTTAGAGTGTTTTACTCTACAACTTTTTCACTTGCCTGGCTAGAGTCACTCCAGGATATTATTTTTGAAGCTACTGCAAAGGTGTCATTTTCTTTGTTTCTTTCTCCGTATGTTTGTAATTTATATGTAGGAAGGTTACTGATTTTTGTGCGTCTGTTTTATAGCATGCCACTTTGCTGAAAGTGTTTATCAACTGAAGACGTTTCCTGACACAGTCTTTAAGCCTCTTATGTATAAAATCATATTGTCAATAAATAAGAATACTTTGATTTCTTCCATCCTTATTTGTATCTTACTCAGGTGTTTTACTGCTCTAGCTGTGACTTCAAGCACTACATTGAATTGCTATGGAGTGGACATCCTTTTCTTGTGTTTTATTTAATGAAAATGCCTTGAGTTTCTATTTAGGATTATGTTAGCTGTGGGCTTGCAGTAAATTGCCTTTATCATGCTGAAGTATGTCCTCCACATTCCTAGATTCTCCAGGTCATTTATTATAATAGCATTTTGGATTTTGTCAAAACTCTTTCCTGGACATAATGAGATGATCCTGTGGTTTCTTTATGTTAGCCTTTTATGTGATAGATTAGGTCTACTGATATACATATCTTGAGCCACCCTTCCATGTCTGGGATGAAGCCAACTTGACCATGGTGGATAGTCCTTTGATGTTCTCTTGGTAGGATTTTCATTGCTGGGAAGAGACTTATGACCATGGCACTCTTGTAAAGGAAAACATTTCATTGGAGCTGGCTTGCAGTTCAGAGTTTTGGTCTGAAGTGGAAGTTTCTGGTCGGGTCATATGATGCAGACTCATGTGGTGGGGCTGACTCATGCACTGGTTTGCTGAGGTGAGACCCATAGGAGGACACGTGGTGTTTGGGGAGAGTGTAAATAGGACTCAATGGACAGTGATAGAATGTTAGCATAGCTAGCTTTGCAACACTTTTTCATCTTCGCTGATCTTAAATTTGTTGAAAGAGGCACAGCAGAGAACTCCTCCTAGTGTCCCAGCTGGTCCTGGTTGCTCCCGGACTCATGCCAATTTGGCAGAGGACTGGGGGTTTCTGCTAGATTGTGCCACCACTGCTCATTCATTTTGGTATCCTGACACTACTGAATTGGACTGCTGATATCCTGACAACAGAAGTTGGAATCACCTCCAAGGAGCTACTTCTAAATAGGTCCACATCCCTTTATTCTAGTTAGCATCTTTTCTCTCCTGCTTTTGGATGGTAGGTTAGAAATGGGAGTTGAAACATTTGAGAACTGTTATTAAAAGTAGGTCTTAAAAAATCTAAGCCTACATTATTAGTTCATTATCATCATGGCAGGAAATATGACAGTGTGCAGGCAGACTCTGGTGCTGGAGAGGTAGCGGAGAGCTCTCCACATTGATCTGCAGGCAGCAGGGAAGAGACAGTGACACACTTCCTCCAACAACACCCCACCTACTCCAACAAGGCCACACCTCCTAATAGCGTCACTTCCTATGGACCTATGGGGGCCATTTTTAGGCTAACCACCACATTCCACGCCCTGGTCCCCATAGCCCTGTAGCCACAACATAATGCAAAATGCACTTAGTCATCTTTTAAAGTCCCCATACTCCTATCACTATTACTATACTCAGTACTATTTAAAAGTCCCCTCTGAGACTCATGCAATCTCTTAACTGTAATCTCCTATAAAGTCAAAATAAAAAAGCAGATCATAGACTTTTAACATATAAGGGCATATGATATACATTACCATTCCAAAAGGGAGCCTAGTGAGGAAATACTGGACCAAAGCAAGACTGAAAACCACCCAGGCAAACTCCAAACTCTGCGTCTCCATGTCTGATGTCAAAGGACCCTTCAGGTCTCCAACTTCCTCTGTTTTGTTGACGGCAACACACTTCTTTCTCTTGGGCTGGTTCCCCTTCCTGTTAGCAGCTTTCCTCAGCAGGTAACCCATGACTCTAACATCTCCAACCTCTTGGGGCTTGCTAAAGCAATCCAGGCGTTACCTTGATAGCTTCACACATGGCCTTTCTAGGCCTCCGTGCAGGGACACCCCTGACACATGCCTGGTCTCATTGGCTTTCCTTAGATGACTAAGGAGAGGGAGATTCCATAATTCCTTTCTTCTATCCTTGACCCTAAAGCCAGAACCATGTGGCTGAAGATGCCAAGTTCTGTGGCTTGCTGGGACCAGAACACGGTTCCCTTGCTCAATTGCATCTTCACCAGCTTTCTGTTATCCATGATTTCCTTCACTGTCTAAACTTGGCTGTCCTGGAACTGGATCTGAGGCTAACCTTGAACTCAGAGATCTGCTTACCTCTGCCTCTGCCTCTGGAGTGCTGGGATCAAAGACATGAACCACCACATCCAGCTTTAAGCTTTCCTTTTATTCCTCTTCACAAGTTGGAAGCTTAGCTGGGTGGGGTCTTGCCCTGAGGTCACTACTCCCTTTATTCCATTTAATATCAGCATTTTCTTTAATCTGCTTATCTCCTTGAACACAGGACTTACCTCCACTTCACTTCCTGGTGCCCCCTTTCCCCTCAAGTTGTACATTTTATAACTTTCCTTGTTTAGCTTGCTCCTTTTCATTATAGATCTGTGTAAGTATGGCCGCTAATAACCAAGCAACACAGTCAATACTAGGCTGTCTGAAAATTTCTTCTGCCAAAGCTGTTGATCCGAACAATTTTAATTTAGCCTCAGGCAGATTTTTTTTTTTTGGACAAGGGCAGAAAGCAGCCACATTCTTCATCAAAATATTGCAAGAAACTAGGCCACATACTAATAATGTTCTTCTCTGAAACCTCTAGAGTAAGACTCCCATGATTCAAATTATCCTCAGCACCACATCCCTACTAGGATGGCCCATTAAGCCCAGTTTACAACATTCAACTGCTTTTCTATTCCATAGTCCCAAATCCACATTCCTACAACCAAAAGCATGATCAGGCCTATCACAGTAATACCCGAGTCCCTGGTGCCAACTTCTGTCTTACTTAGAATTTTTATTGCTGTGAAAAGACACAAAGCCCACAGCAACTCTTAAATTAAAGGGCACCATTTAATGGGGGCTGGCTTACAGTTCAGAGGTTCAGCCCATTATCATCATGGTGGGAGCAGGGCAGCGCTCAGGTAACATGGTGCTAGAGTGGAAGCCGGGACCTTTACATTTTGATCTGCAGCCAGCAGGTACAGACTAAGGCACACTTCGTCCAACAACACCCCATCTACTCCAACAGAGCAAACTCCTAACAGTGCCACTTCCACTTCCTTCGGACCCATCAGAGCTACTTTTATTCAAACCACCACAGATGTATTCTTAAATTTGATTTGCAAGTATATTATCAGAATATTTGCATGTATAAGAGTTATTGGTCTTAATTTTTGTTTTGAATTTTGTGTGGTTTTGGTATCGGGGTAATAGGAGTTCTATAAAACAAACTTGGTAAGGTTTCTTCCGTTTCTATTTAATGGAATAATGTGAGGACTGTTGGCCTTATCACTTCTTGAAGGTCAGTGGAATTCTATGTTGAATTCATCTGGCCATGGGCTTTGTGAAAGATTAGGACAATTTTAATGAATGCTTCTATTTAGGAGTAATAGGTCTGCCTAGATTGTTTACTGCCTTTGATAGGTCATATATATATATATATATATACACACACATACATATATGTATATATATGTATATATATCCATCCATTTCTTTTAGATTTTCTAACTTGGTGAAATGTAGATTTTAAAAAATATCTGATTAAATTTCCTTGACATCTCTTTAATACCTTCCTTTTCATGTCTAATTATATTAATTTAGACCCCTTTTAAGTTAACGTGGCTAGAGATTTATTAATACTTTTTATTTTCTTCAAATAGCCAGCTCTTCATTTTGTTTATTCTTTCTTAATTTTTGTTTCAATTTCAATGATTTCATCCCCGAGTTTGATTATTCATTCATTTATAACACTCCTTTTTAATGTTATTTCTTCTTGTTTATTTTGTTTATTTTATTTTTAGAGATTTCGGATGTATTATCAATATAATTGTACTAATTGTAATTATAATCAAATGTCTTATTAATGAGATCTTTCCAGAATTTGATGTAGGCAGTTAGTGCTATGAACTTGCCTTTTATGCTTCCCCTTCATTGTGTCCCATGGTTTGAGCATATGTGTGGGTATGTGTGTTTTCATTTTCATTCAATTCTAAAAACATTTTTAATTTCCTTCTTGATCTTCCTTCACCCAATTTTGATTTGGTAGTGAGTTGTTCATTTTCTATGAGTTTGTATGCTGTCATTTCTGTTGTTGATATCCACTTTAATCCATGGTGGTCAGTTAAGACGCAGGGTGTTTCAATTTTCCTCTATCTGTTTTTTTAAATTAACATATTTTTAGATTTATTTATTTATTATATGACTACACTGCAGCTGTCTTCAGACACACCAGAAGAGGGCATCAGATCTCATTACAGATGGTTGTGGTTGCTAGGATTTGAACTGAGGACCTCTGGAAGAACAGTCAGTACTCTTAACCACTGAGCCATCTCTCCAGCCCTTCCCACTGAGCCATCTCTCCAGCCCTTCCTCTATCTGTTGAGAATGGCTTTGGGCCCTAACAGGTAGTCAGTGTTGGAGAAAATTATGTGCTGCTGAGAAGAAAGCGTGCTCTCTGGTGTTTGGGTGGAATGTCTTGTGAATATTTGTCAGGTCCATTTGAATTATGATGCTACTTAGCGCCAGTGTTTCTCTGTATAGTTTTTGTCTGCCATGACCTGACTACTGGTGATACTAGGATGCTGAAGTCACCCATTATCAGTGTGTTAGGATTGGTGTGTGATTTTAGCTGTAGTAGTGTCTCCTTATGAACATGGATGACCTGTGTTAGCGACATAAATGTTTAGAATTGCAATGTCCCTTATAATGGAATTTCCCTTTTGTGTGTAGTACCCTTCCCTATCTCTTCTGATTAAGTTTCGATTTGACATCTATTTTATTAAAATAGCTACACCTCCTTCCTTCTTGGTTCCATTTGCTTGGAATAACCTTTTCCATCTTGTACCCCAAGGTGATGCCTGTCCTTGGTGGCAAGGTTTGTTTCTTGGATGCAGCAGAAAGATGGATCCTGATTTCTAATTCACTGTTACTTTGTATTTTTTTTTTTTAGTTGGGGAATTGAGACTATGAATATTTTTAAAATTTTTATTTATTTACCTTTATTTTATGTGTATTGGTGTTTCGCCTACATTTATGTCTACGTGAAAGTGTCAGATCTTGGAGTTACAGTTGTGAGCCTCTATGTGGGTGCCAGGATTTGAACCCAGGTCTTCCAGAAGAAGTCAGTGCCCCCAATCATTGAACCATCTCTCCAGCCCTGGGACTATTATTAATATTGAGATTGAATATCGAACAGTGTTAACTATTTCTTCTTACCTTGTTTTATGTTTTTTTTCTTATTGATTACTGTTCTGGGATTATCTATTCCTTGTATTCTCCGAGTGTAGTTAACGTTCTCTTCAGACTGCATCTTTCTTTTTCTTGCCTTCTGTAGAGCTGCACTGGTGGGAAGACATGGCTTACATTTGTTTTGAATGTGAAATGTTTTTCTTTCTTCGTGGGTTGTGATTGATAGTTTTGCTGAGTATTGTAGTCTGGGCCGGCATTTGTACTAGGCAGGACCTTCTGGTTTTCGGATTCTCCATTGAAAAGTCAGGTGTTATACTAAAGGGTTTGACTTTATATGTTATCCTGGTCTTTTTACCTTGCAGATCCTTTTTGAAAGATTTATTTATTTAATGTATGTGAGTACACTGTTGCTATCTTCAGACACACCAGAGGAGAGCATCAGATCCCCTTACAGATGGTTGTGAGCCACCATGTGGGTGCTGGGAATTGAACTCAGGACCTCTGGAAGAGGAGTCAGTGCTCTTAACCACTGAGACATCTCTCCAGCTTTTCCTTGCAGATTTTTAATATTTCTTTGTTCTATACATTAGTATTTTGAATATTATATATCATGGAAATTTTCTCTTCTAGTCCTATTTAGTGTTCTATATCCCTCTTGTACCTTGATAGTCGTCTTTTTTTTTAAGCTATGGAAATAATCTTCTATGATTTTGTTTAAAATATTTTTTGTTTCTTCTCCTTCCTCTATGACTCTTATTTGTAGATGTGGTCTTTTCGCGGTGTCCCAGATTTCCTTGATGTTTTCTTCCTGGAGTTGTTTAGATTCAACCTGTTAGCGAGGCATAGCTCTGGGACTTTTGTTGGTTTCCTGAATTTTTCATTCTGAGTTTCAACATTAGCTTTTCTTCAGCCATTGCATTTCCTTGTTAAATTCTACTTTCATATCTTGAATTGTTCTTATGATTTCATTGAACTCTTTGTATTTTCATGGTCTACAAAGAAGCATTTATTTATATCCTCTTTAGAGATATGAATAAATATACCCACATATTTAAATATATCCATAACTGATATTTTTAAAGTCCTTTCCTTATACTTCAGTTAAACTGATACATTGTTTTCTTGGTCAAGGCATAATAGAATAGTGTTGCTGGCTTCTGGGGGAGGCATATTGTCTTGGTTGTTCATGTTTGTGTTTTTGTGATGAGATTTAGATATCTGTGGTTATGGTATTTAAAGTGTTTTTTAAATGTAGATATCCGGTCTTGTGTTTCTTCCTTCCTTCCTTCTTTCTTTTTCTTTCTTTCTTTTAGATGTGTTGTTTTATTCTTTTATTGCCTTTGCTCCAATCTGACAAGTGGCCTCAGATGACAGGGGATTATGGATGGGCTGGGAGTAGGAGCTGAGGGGAGGCAATGGAAGTTCTAAGAGCACTCTGGATACGTCATGCAGGCAGCAAATCTGGAGGGACAGATCCAAGTAAACGCCTCAAAACTAAAGTTCCATAGAGCTTCAGGATTCAGTCTTTGCCTACTGGATTCTGGTCTTGCTTTCATTCAGTATTTCCTTACTATACCACCATTCTTCCCTTTTGGAATAGATATATGTATGTGTGTACACACACACACATACACACACACACAAACACACTTATATATGGTGCCATTATATGTTGGAACTATGCTATTTGCCTTTTTACTTTACAGGGGGTTACAATTAAGAGATTACCTTGAATTTTAGGAGACTTTGGACAGTTTTGATACTGTCAAGGACTATGGGAAATTTAGGATTTCGACCAAACATAACATTTTTTGTTATGCTATGGCCATGAGCTTATGGGGGCCAGAGAGTGGGATGTGGTGGTTTGAATGAGAAATGTCACTGGCAGACTCAGGCATTTGAAGATTTTGTCCTTAGTTGGTGACCCTGTCTGAGGAGATTTGGGAGGATTGGCCTTGCTGGAGGAAGTGTGCCATGGTGATGTGCTTTAGAGTCTTTGAGAACATTTACCGTCGCTTCACTTTCAGCTTGATCCAGTTCCTCATCTCTGCAGATGAGGATGTGATTTCTCAGTTTCCCGCTCCAACCACCAAGCTTGCTTGCAGCTGTGTTTTCCATCCATGCTGGACTCTTATCCCTTTGGAAGTCACTATGTAGAGTGATTTCTGATTGGATGTGAGTTCTGTGGCCACAGGAGGGAATTCATATCTGATACTGTAAATATTTATTTATTTTATGTATGTGAGTACACTGTCGCTGTCTTCAGACACACCAGAAGAGGGCATCAGATCTCAGTTCAGATGGTTGTGAGCCACCATGGGGCTGCTGGGAATTGAAGTTGGGACCTCTTGAAGAGCAGTCAGTGCTCTTAACCGCTGAGCCATCTCTCTAGCCCATATCTGATACTGTAAACCTAGTCAAAAGCCCATTGCTTGGGAGATCATAGGTCCTATGGGACAGCTGTCTACTGTTGTTTTGCTAAATAGACATATCAAAACTGCTTTATAAACATTTATGCTTATGTCCACAGATTAGAGATGTTCTCACCTCTGGCTAGAGAGGCTTCTCTCTGCAGTGAATATCAGTCAGTGAAGAGACTCATAACTGGTCATGTGGCTGTTGAGCGGTAAGCTCTAAATAGGAAGTGAATATCATTTCCCATCCCAGTGCTTAGTGGACATCATGGAAGAGAGAGCAGAGATAATGTCAGAGCCACATGAGGCATGCTGTGGAATTCTGTCTTCTGGCCAGGACATAGCCATTGGGCTAATGGACTCACTGAGGTTATGTTTTCCTGCCCAAGATCAAGGAAGGAAGATTAATCAACCATTACATTCCTCTGCACTCAGTGGGTTACAGACACCAAAAAAGACATTAAGGTGGGAGGGAGAATATGTTACAGGATGTGGGGGGATAGCAGTGGGGATTGTTGGGTGAAAATGACCAAGCTACATGGTGTTTTTGTATGGACTTGTCAAAGAATAAGGAAAAAGACTCCTTGCTTAGAGAAATGGCTAAGTGGCTAAGAAACTTTGCTACTCTTGTAGGGGACCTGGGTCAATTTCCAGCACTTACATGACAGATCCCGCCCATCTATGACTTCAGTTCCCTCTTCTGGATTCCACGGGTACCAGGCACACATGTGGCATGCCAAACACTCATACACATAAAATAAAAATGAATATTTTAAAAAATGTTCCTGTAAGATTTTTGGGAAGGTAAATGGTAAGAGTTCCAGGACAAGTCCTTAGTGCTGTCTAACCCTCTCAAATTAGCACACTCTGTAGCACGTTCTTCAAGGGAACAGCTTTGCATCTGGACTAGACCTGCTGGCCTAGACCTCCCGTAACTCATGGACAAGGTCTTTGTGTCTTCTCTGCTTTCGAGGGGGCCAGCTTTTATCCAATCTTCAACCCCTGGGTGTACCAGGAACGTTGCAAAGGTGATCACTAAAGAGCAACGGACTGCTAGCCAGGAAGATGTAGGAGCTGAGCTGCATGGCCAGTTCCAAGGGGAGCAAATCAGCAGGCTCTAGCTAGCACTCCACAACCAGGCTAAAGAGGCCTGATGCACAGTCTGGAACAAATGTGTTTAGGGCTATTAGAGAAGTCTGGGTCCCCCTTCTCATGACCGACAGGAAGAAGCCTGATGGAATCTCAAGGAACCCTCCCCCTCCCTCTTCCTTTCCCCTTCTCCTCCCTCTCTTCCTCCCCCTCCCCTCCCCTCCCTCCCCCTCTCCCCCCCAGGCACCCGAATCCAGAGCCTGGCCATTGAAACCACCACGCCCATCCTGGTTTTGCCCAGCTTGTGGAGGAATTGGTATTCCAACTAAGGGTTAGCCACACCACAGTGTGGAGAAAGGAAGATTTAAAAGAAGTGACCCCCACCCTTGCCCCCTCCCCATCCCCATGAGACCATTTCCCCCATCCACAACCCCACCTCAAGTCGCCCGCCCGATAACAGGAGTGGGAGAGGGCGGTGTCAAACTTCCCCGAGGCCTCTGTTGTGCTCTCAAAATAATTTAGTTTCAAAGATGAGAACAGATGGGTTGCATTTCCCTGACTTTTAGCTGGTTCCAATGTGCAGACAGTTAAGATCATAATGTTAACATTTTCTCTGTTTTATGTGCATATAAAATATTCCTGAAGAATGTGCTTTTGAATGCAAAGTTTGATCCAATTACAATTTTATAGTTTATAAAAACATAAAAAGTCTGTTTTCTGGGTGTTTGAGACCCTGAGGCCTTTACAGTAAACTTGGAAGCTTGCAGGGAGACATAATTGCCAGCTTGTTAAAGAGGACCCTGTGGAACTTAAGATGATGAGCCCACGAGGTAAGTATGGAACATTCCAGTCTCTCGGGAGTGAAGGAGATACCGACGGAGGGAATTAGAAACAATCCTGTGGTCTTGGATCAGATTGAAAATGATTGTTGCACTGTTCTTTTTAAAGGGAGGGGGGATAAAATAGAGAAAGGAGTCTTGTAAACTTAATTTCTGTGGTCTAGAAGACACAAGGTAGCTCAGGCAGCTTTTCCATTAATGAGACAGAGGAACAGGTCTTCAGCCAACACATTCTCTCCAGGGAAAATGTCAGAGAGTTCCTGGGAATGGAGGTGGAGCTGACCCCAGCCTCTTTCATTGTATCTGAGCAAATAACATCAGCAGTGTGGGCACCGGTGCTTTCGGCTCACAAAACCAACGAGGCTAAGGGCTGAGCTCTCTTCTAGGTCTAGAATGCTAATGCCAACCAAGCACGAGCTGTTGGGACACACGGATGGCTGTCGGCAGCATGTTTGCGGGAAAATGTTTATGAAGTGAAAGGATGTCCAGAACAGAGTCCAGACTGAGGAGGACTGGCTTCTGCAAAATCGAGGTGGCATTACCAGCCTGGCTCTGAATAGACCACATCTGTATGAGTAGCTCGTTGAAGTAACACCCTGTCCCATTTAGAGACATCGATGAGGTGTTTCTCTCATTGACTGGGAACAGTGAGCGTGTATACTGGATTGTTTTGTAAAGTCAGTGTGAGTGGGTTTCTGTCCAGGCTTGTCCACCTCCAGCTTTCCTGTGACATCCATGTGCTTGAGGAGCACAGCATTGTCCTGTTGCACTCACGGTAGGCAGGTCCCCTAGTCCAGAAACCCAAGATTATCTGGTGGTAATTGCTTCCATGGTACTGAATCTAGGCTACACCATTAATTAGGGGAATTCTGGCTCTCAGAACTACAGGAAAAATCCAGTTTGCCTTGTTACTATAGGAAACACGTGAGACTCAAACAGGTCAAGGGATTTGGAGAAAATCACACAGGTTCTTGGGTCAGGCCTCCTGATACTGTAACATAACCCTATGATCTATTCCATACCTCATATGTGGGGACCCAAGAGCCTGAAGACAAAGAAAGTGTTCGTGTCCATATGGCTGCTGTCTGTTTCTCAGGGCTGCTGTCACAGAGGACCATGAACCTTATGACTTAAGAGGGCTGACGTGTGTGTGGCTAACAGCTGTGGCAGTTAGAAATCTGGAAATCAAGGTGTCACAAGGTCCACCTTCCTCCTTAAGGCTCTGGGGAAGAGTGCTCCAGTGACCTCTTCTAGCAAATAGGACCTTCAGAATCCCAGAAGTATCTGCCTGTTTCCGCTCACTCTGTCTCTCTCTCTGTGGGGCCTTGTTTCTGGTTTTGAGGACTCATTGGATTTGCAAG
>NC_046166.1:62795823-62803323 GCF_011064425.1 Rattus rattus | reverse complement strand
CTGTCGTCCTGTGTTCTGAGGTGCCAGGTCTCTCCAGGCGAAACCAAGCATTCAATTCTTTGTCTTTATCATGTTATTTAGCCCACTGAGTTTCCAGACAGGAGCTGGGATTAGATTCAGCAGTAAGTACACGAAACCAGAAGGCCCACCTGTTCAGGGATCTGAGGGGGATCCCCCTTGTTTGTTACTTTTCTTCAGAGGTGCCCAACTGCCATTCCAGGGTTCAATATGGACTCCTGAGCTCGGCACGCTAGCTGGGGTCATACCCAGTGGGTGGAGAATGAGCGTGTTTCTCTGTGATTGAACACCTCAGCCAAAAGTGTCTTGGGGAAAAGGGGTTCTATTTTGCTACAATTCACCCTCTGGGAACCCAGGGCAAGAAGTCAAGTCAGGAAATGAAGCAGAGACAATGGAGGAGTGCTACTTACTAGAACGTTCCCCATGCCTCCCTCAGCCTGCTTTCTTCTGCAATGCAGGACTCCCTGCCCAGGGGTGGCATCACCCACAGTGGGCTGGGCCCTCCCCCATCAGTCATTAATCACAAAACAAATTTCCACAGTCGAGCTCATATGCCAGTCTGAGGGCGGCACTTCTTCAACCTAGGCTCCCTCTCCCTAGGTGACCCAGGCGCGTGTCAAGTTGACTGAAACTAGCCGTCCTAATTTGGGAGGAAACACAGAAGGCTGAAGGACAAAGCCTAAGGCCTCCCTTTCAGCTGAAGGCCACACTGTTATGAGACCAGGACCATCTTCCCGTGTCGGCCATAATGGGTCTCCACGCTTCTGGCTTAAATGACCCCACTGGTGGTGAGAGTCTAGAATCCGCACTGCCAAGATTCAAGTTTGTAGGGATAGCCCATTCCAGGCCTTCCTCCCAAGTTCTGGCCACCGACAACCCCGGGCGGTCCTGATTTGCACACCTTCACTCCAGTGTCCTCTATCTATGTGACTTTCTCCTCTGAATGTCTTAACATGGGTGTCCCTCGGGACACCAGTCACTGGAATAAGGCTATCCTACTGGGTTGTAGCTTCATCTTTAAATAACGGTCTGCAGAGACTCCGTTTCCAAACGAGTCTCTGTCTGAGGCTCTCGGTGGCCGTGGATAGCGCTGAACTCAGGGTGACGGTCTGACTTCTGTACTCTTTACCACGAGACAGTGTCTGGCCCATGGTAGGAGCTGACAAACCATGCTTAGAAGTGAATACAACCTTTTCTGGATTCCAGTGTGTTCGATTTGGGTTCTCTTCAATTACCACTCGCTGCTTACTTTCCCTCACAGGCTGGTTAATCATTTTGTGACATTTTCCCTTAGGGGGTAAAAAGTAGAATCCATTCAGCGTGGGCTGACTTCCTGGCGACATTCGTATTCACTTTGAATTTGGCTTATTATTTTCACAATAAGGCATGGACACGATTTAAAAGTGAAATAAGATTTCAGAAAGTCAGAAAAGGCTACAAGACAACAGGACTATGCTTTTCTGAGCCCCAGTCCACAGACAGGTTCACTGCTCTGGAGTCTGCCAGTGGGTCTTCCAGTGTTTAACTGTCCCCCTAGCCACTGCTCTCTGTGAAGCGTGGGTTTCAGGCATTGCATGGGACCTACCTATGCTGGCCCAGCCTGTCAGGCTCTCCTCAGCAGCAGCTGGCCTGCATCTATCTAGCTATGAATAAGGCCTTGCTTCGCCGGAGGACTTTCTTTAGAGATACAAGGAGCCAGGTAGAAATGCTAGCTATGTCCCTGGGAGCAGCCTTCAAGCAGATGGGAACTGGTATATAAATTGCATCCTTTTGGCTCCCGAGGAGAGGTAGATCTGAGGCAGGTGCTGTACCATTCCAGGGTTCCTCTTTATAGATTTTGCAACCTGTGAGTTGCCACCCCCTTCTAGGTATAGAGTGACCCTTCCCCAGGGGTCATCCAAGACCACCCTGCTATCAGATGCTTACATTATGATTTACGATTCGTAACAGTAGCAAAGTTACACTTAGGAAGCAGCAATGAATGTAATTTTATGGTTGGGATCACCACACTGTGAGGAATTGCATTAAAGGGTCACAGCATTGGAGGGTTGGGAACCATTGTTTTGGTGTATTTAGACCTACCCCTCTGTAAGTGGTTTCTGATTGATTACGCACCATTCTTGGCAGAAATACACGTTTCGAATCTCTTCTCCGGTACTGAGTTTCCCAAAGGAGGCTTTAAAGATACCTTTTATGCGGTAAAATCCACACGGTATAAACTCCTTGGTGGAAACCATTTTCAAAGTATACCTCTCAGTGAAACAAAGGACAGTCACACTTGCTCAACCAGCATCTCCAACAACCGGCCATCTTTGTCATCCAATACCGAAATCCCAGATTCACTAGAAAAACCGTTCTCAACCTTTCTCTGAGTTACCAACCCTGGAACTACATAAATCAGTCCCTGCTTTAACCCTACTCATATCCCAATCACTGAGGGAGAGATACATAGCACAGGGCCATCTTAAGACTGTGCGTTGTGAGCACAGGACTGTCTCCATTCAGTGGGGACATTGGCTTTGAGGGGAATCATTATTTACTGTTGTGGTAATCCATTCATTATTTCATTCAACCAACGTCTATTTATGATTTCCTACGGGACAAGTGATGTGCTGGGTGTCTGTCTTAGCTATGGCTAGACGGGGTTAGGTCAACGCAGAATTGGGAAGTCAGAGCCACAGGCTGGAGGCCCAGTCCTTCAGACTCACCGGACAAAAGAAGTAATGTGGAAGCAGAGGCTTGGGTGAGACAAGAGAGGGCCATGCTCTGAGCCCTGCTGCTGCTTTCCAACCCATGAGGTGATGCACTCAAAGGGTTAACAATCTTATTCCTTCCGCCTATGTGTGTATATGTCTCCTTAACTCTCCTCAGCGCGGTTCTAGCATACGTCTTAGGTAAGTTAATGGCTGTGATATTATAGGCTTATGCAAACATTTGTTTACCGCAAAGCCAGTGGGTGTACTGCAGTTATATTTTGCTTTTGCTTTTTTTTTCCTTAGAATTATAAATACTTTCATTCCCATAGTTTAGTCAGGAGCGAGATTTAACCAAAGAAAGGGAAACCACCAGACGTTTTCCATCTTGATTTTGTTTTTAATCCTATTTTTCCCCTTCTGGTGGAACCTTCTGTTTCCTGCTCCCTTCTCAGGCCACAATCTTTATCTTCATTTAAAGCAAAAGAAACCAGGGCCTGGAATAAATAACATGGCCGATAGTTGGTGTCAGTGCGAAAACACAACTCTCTTCTCGAATGGGATAGGAGACAGTTTATTCTAGAGACAAACATGAGTGACCACGGCCTGGAAGCATAAATTTAGGTCACTCCAAATTCTGTGTCTCAATGAAGTAGCAGTTCCATGAAATTTTTATAGCGACAGCACAAAGAACGTCATAAACCAAAGCACTTCAAATACATCGATGGAAACATTAAGCAGACAGCTTAGCTTTGCAGAGAAATCTCTAAGCCCTCGGAGAGCATTCTCAGATCTTTGATTGGTGGGACTAGAGTTTGTTAATACAGCTCAAAAAAAGTTTTTATTCTGTTAATCGGGATTCTAGGTTTAGCTTTATCTGCTAGTCACAGAATGTTAGGTCTGACACAGAGGTTAGAAAGTAGTGGCCGTTTCGGTGGCTAAACATAGCCCGGGATGAATTGTGATGAGATCTCTCAGCCGCCTCATCCAAACTCACTACAGTCCCTGGGATTTCCGTTAGTCAGCTGGCCTTGGTACGCGTAGGAATTCTTCCCGGAGTTCTCACCCACATTGCTAAGGGACTTGAGGTTGGTTCTCCTTTTCTGGAGCTCATCGTGTTTCTACCTACAACCGCTATCATCCAAGCAAGCTCTAGCCCTTTCTGGAACTCAAGGAAGTCAGGAGCAGTGGACACGTGCTGCAATTTGGGGGACTCCAATAACAGGTACAGAATTGGGGGGGGGGTCAAAAAAAGCTGAGACTAAGGTATGTCAAGTGTCTTCAAGAAACAAGGTGCCGTTGATTGCAAGTGGCCAGAATGGGTTGTGCAGCCAGAGTCGCGGCACCTGGAGACGCAGCCTCATCAAGCTTTCCTTGCTACATTGATGCGCCCCACTGAAGCGCCCCACTGACGCGCACCACTGACGTGCCCCACTGAAGCGCCCCACTGACGCGCCCCGTTAAAGCTCTCTGCTGAGTTCGTTTGACTACGCAGAAGCACCGTCAGACACCTTGCCTTTCTTTCACCATCCATTCTGCTGTATCACGTGACTCACCTCATTCTCAGTCTCCTTGACTGTTGCTCTCCTCAGAGGAGACTTCATAGTCCTCTCAAGAACATCCTCAAACTGCCTTCTCTTGTTTCCCTTTCCCTTGCCAGAAGGTGTGCTCCCTCTGGAGGGAGTGTTCCCTCCTCTGAGAAGCCCTAAGCTGCTTTCCTATCTCTCTCTTCAACATCCTTACATGTGTAAGAAAGCTTTTGGAAGGCATGGCTCTGTAAAACTTAACTACTGCCTCTACCACAAACCAGGCATGGTGCCTTGTGTATAGTGAAGCTTCAAGGTATTTGCTGAATGCTCTCTCTCTCTCTCTCTCTCTCTCTCTCTCTCTCTCTCTCTCTCTCTCTCGTTTTCAAGACAAGGTTTTTCTATGTAGCCCTGGTCATCCTGAAACTCACTCTATAGACCAGGTTGATCTCTAACTCAAAGGTCCATCTGCCTCTGCCTCTGCCTCTGCCTCTGCCTCCTGCCTCCCTGCCTGCCTCTGCCTCTGCCTCTGCCTCTGCCTCTGCCTCTGCCTCTGCCTCTGCCTCTGCCTCTGCCTCTGCCTCTGCCTCTGCCTCTGCCTCTGCCTCTGCCTCTGCCTCTGCCTCTGCCTCTGCCCCTGCCTCTGCCTCTGCTTCTACCACCACCCGTCTGCTAAGCATGATCTTCAAATGTATTTTTGGTCAAACGTAAGCACCAATTGTTCACCAAGGCCAGTGACCTCAATGAATTACCCTGCTGGGCATTGCATCTTTCTTCCGCTATAAGGGTCCATCAAGATATTGTAAATATCACGACGTGCTGTCATTCTCAGATACATGTCACCTTAAATAAACTGACATGTTTATTAGCCTATGAAAGAGAGACCCAGATGGATCCTAGACTTTGCTAAGGCGAGCGAACACATAAAACTAAAGACAAGGCAAGTCCTGGTTAAATAATGCTCCAGGTGCCAATCTTCCCCAGGACGTCCTTATCAATGCAAGTGCCTGAATCAGGCAGGGAAAGCCTGTGATAATGTGTTCAGCTCTGCGCTTCGAAATGATTAGGCATAGAGTGACAGAGGCAGGGGGTCACCGATAATGCGTGCGGTCTTTGCGTTGAAAACTGGGCTCTCTCCTTGATCTAGCTTTAATATCGTCACTCTGGGCTTTCATTTCTTCTGTGGCATAGTGAAGGCCAAGCAACCATAATGCAAGAGGCAATCACCTAGGAGACACGTGCCCAAGTGCAGGGCGGAGATCACCTTCCTGTGCCTTATCTGATGTGACAGTTGACAGAGCCACGGAGAACTCCAGGGAAGTCAGGCAAGGCAAACCGCCTGCCCCCTGCCTGGAAATCATGGCAGCTCCTGAACATCTACATTAACCAACCTGAAAGGGCCTCTAACTTCAAGTTCTTTGCCTGTTTGAGCAGAGCCAGGGCCTGATATCGCCTTAGCATGGTGCACATATGTGGATCTCAGCTGTGGGCAGAGAGATGGTACTCCAGGTGCTTTTTACTACGTCAGGATTTCATGTGTGGTCTAAAGATGGCCTCTTCCCAAGACACACGCCAGTTTCTTCCAAAGCAAGGGTAGGGAGACAGGACACACAAGGCTTGGAGGTCTTGCCTCTGACAGGAGAATTTCTTTGTCCTCACAGTATGAGGACATGAGCTTGCTTCCCCTAAATCTTACCACATCATATGTCCATTTTATGCTGCTTGTGACTACTATCTATTTCTATGGTGACATCACACACACACACACACACACACACACGTGCACACGCACATTCGTGCAATACATGCTTCTGAAGCCATAGTTCAGACGAGTGCATAAATACATTCTTTTGTAAAATAAGTTGAAAGACCATTGCTACCACTTTTCTTGTGAGAATTTGCAACTTAAACATAAAGGGCCCAGAAAGTGCTTCAATAAAGAGATCCCGCATTGCATTCTGGCTTTCTCTACTCTGTGTTTACACGCCTGCCCTACTTACCCCTCCCTTTCCACATCACAGCTTTTCACTCTGGAGAAACACTGGGCCCGGAGAGTTGACAAATAGGACAATAGGCAGCAAGTGGCTGGATGAGAAAAGTGTCACATCAAGAGGATGTGACAGCTAGCATGGCAACCGCAGGAGCAGCACTTGGCGACAGGGCCCAGGCTGTCGCCCCCCCTGCAGCTCTGACATCCATCTGTGAGAGAGAAGAAGCAGGACCCCTAGGTTCCCTGCTAAGAGCCCTAGGAATGTGCTTCTGTGCCTCTGGTGCAGTTAGAGTTCCTTTCTCCTCCATCACAGTCACACAGCTAACCCAGCACAGCCCATGGCTACACATAACACTTCACTTCCCAAGCCGCAGGTAAGGCAGAACCGAGATGCAGGAGGTGCAGCTTGGGAGTGACAATAGATTACTCAGTAGGTTGCTGTTCTGATGTTATTTCCTTCCCTGTGTGGCTTCAGGGAAGAGCCTGCAAGATAAAGGACAGAAAACCATTTGAGTTCTCTGCTGCTGCTGTCGGCTAACAGGAAGGGACAGAGGAGTCACCATTCCACGGCAACGATTCCAGGCTCTAGCAAGCTGAGAGAGTCTGTCCATGCTACCCTTGTTCCTCCCTGTTCCCGTCCTGGAGGGCAGCTGGATGGGGCAATGCTGCCTGCCACTGGCGTGTTCTGGGGCAGGTCTTCAGCAGCCACAGTAGTCCGTGGTGATTGGGGAAGGGACCAGGTGGCCTCTGCTCACTGCATGGCTCACGGCACTGGCAGAGCAAGGGCTCTCATTGCCGGGGTGCAAAAGGTCCTCAGGAATCCAGTTAAGTTGTAATTAGGGAGATGGATTTCCTGCCCTTCTCCGTGTCACACAATTAACACAGAAGTCCTGAAGAGTGTGCATTAGAGGGCTGGTCCAAGCAGCCATAGCAAGGTCACTGCAGGAAGCCCAGCCTCCCGGAGCTTTTGCTGGTCCTCGCAGGTGGGCGCGCTGGGGTTGATGCCAGTCGCTGACACCTCAGGATCTCCTTCATGAGGCAGAGAGGCGCGAGGTAAGCCCTGGACAGCCTGCATCTTTTCCTGCCCGCTGCAATGGCTTCTGCATTCCTCCACAGAGGCTGCCCTGTGGCTGCTCCTCTGGGGCAGGCAGAGGGAGGAAGGTGGGGAGGAGATGCGGCACACCTGTGAGAACAGGGGTGGACTGAGCCAACAGCGCAGATTCTGAGGCAAAGGATGCAGGGAGAGCCACTTCGCCATAGAACCTCTTAGACA